>NC_086444.1:952415437-952461805 GCF_028390025.1 Pseudophryne corroboree | reverse complement strand
TGATTCAAATGCAGATGATATTGATGATATATACTCTCATAAGCTGAGGCCGGTGTAGGCAACTATAAATACAGGTATATGCTTGCATGCATTTCAGATTACTGGACATGTCTGGAATTATGACCGCTTCACGTTCAACTCCGAATCTGTCCCTTCATCAATGACTGTGTATTGCAACATAATTTAAGTGGATCATTTATACTTGCCTATCTATGGGCCTGAATCAGAGATGTACACAAATCTGATGGTTTACGTACATCTCCGATGGTTGGGGAGCAGTTCATGTGCAGTTCTTTTTCTGTGACTACTGTTGCAGTGCCCCTAAGCTGCAGCATGATTGACATACTGCATCTATTTGGGGGCAGGGAATAGGTGACAACAGCCATTGTTCCCAAAAATGGGGCCGTCTGTCATTTACTGGGAGTAGCGAAGCCAGTGTCCTCGGCTATGGAGCTGAGATGGCCATTCTTAATAGCCTAAGCTCCCTCAGGTGGCAGATGTCGCAGTCTTTGTGGGTGTGACCCGATGCTGCATCTTTGGGCTCAGCACTTGGATCTGCAATGCCGGCAGTGAGCGTCTTTTGTCCTCTGATGCCTCATGTGGCATTATCATATTTTTTCCCAAGGCTGCAGCATCCAAAGATACAGCAGTGATGCAAATAGCTCCCATATCTGAACCAGGCCCTGTATCAGCACTATAATGGCTTTGCAGTGTTAATGAGAGCTGGAGACCATTAAACGTACATTAGTTGACTAACATACTTAAGGTAAAAATTAGCTAAAATAACTCGTGTTCACTGTCCTACATATTAGTCAGCGTTTATTATTATTATTATTATTATTATTATTATTATTTTCTACTGAGGTATATTGTGGACGAGACCAAACCCCTAGCTCTCCTCACCAGAATTCAATAGCCATTTTAAGAATCATACTGGAGTGCATTGGGTTGTAAAAATCATTGCTCTTTTAAAATTTCAGGCATAAATACTCATAACCATTGGGTTATACAAAGTGACGCTTTGCTAATAAATCCCCAGGGTTCAATCTATCATCAGTAGGAGCACTCTTTATCGCTGTATATCACAGTAATACAGAACGCAGGTTGTACTTAAACAGATGATTATCTGCCCCCTCATGGCAGCCTAACTATAGTAAAGGGTTCCAGTAAAATATGCATGTTCATTGCCTATACTATGTAATACAAATATGATTCTATGAATAAAAGTTTGT
Source organism: Pseudophryne corroboree (assembly GCF_028390025.1). Classification (NCBI taxonomy): domain Eukaryota; kingdom Metazoa; phylum Chordata; class Amphibia; order Anura; family Myobatrachidae; genus Pseudophryne; species Pseudophryne corroboree. The sequence continues at coordinate 952,460,573 of NC_086444.1, read as the reverse complement.
AACATTTATTCATAGAAACATATTGAAATATTTATTGTAATGGTTAGCATTACTGCCTCACAGCAATGAGGTCATGGGTTCAATTCCCACCATGGCCCTAACTGTGTAGAGTTTGTATATTCTCCCCGTACCTGCGTGGTTTTCCTCCGGGTACTCCGATTTCCTCCCACAAACCAAAAATATACTGGTAGGTTAATTGGCACCCAACAAAAGTAACCCTAGCGTGAATGTGTGTGCGTGTACATGTGGTAGGGAACATAGGGGGTTATTCTGACCTGATCGCACGCTGCAGTTTATCGCAGCAGTGCGATCGGGTCAGTACTGCGCAAGCAACCGAAGGCCGTCGTTGCCTAGCGATCGCCTCTGCCTGATTGACATGCAGAGGCGGTCGCTGGGCGGGAGGGGGCTGGACGGCGGTTTTAAGCCGCCATTTAGGGGGCGCAGTCCGGCCAACGAAGGCATGGCAGGACCATTGGGGGGGCGGGCCGCGGCAGCTGCGTGACGCCACACGCAGCCGCTGCAACCCGGGCAGCGAAGAGGTTCTCCCGGCAAGCCGCAGGAGCTACGCTGGCTGGGAGTTACTCCTCAAATGCAAAAGCATCACCGCTGTGCGATGCTTTTTCATTTCTGTGGGTGTAGGGGGGCGTACTAGCCCCCCCCCCCACGCACACCCCACCCCGCATGTCTGAGTGCCTGATCGTAGCTGTGCTAAATTTAGCAAAGCTACGATCAACTCGGAATGACCCCCATAGATTGTAAGCTCCACTGGGGCAGGGACTGATGTGAATGGACAATTATTCCCTGTAAAGTGCTGCGGAATATGTGTGCGTTATATAAATAACTCGTAATAATAAATAGTAATAATCTCAACCATAAAAAACAAACCAAAACATTAACTGTCCCTTGTAAACTGATTCATGCACCTATTTTTATGGACAAATGCTATATTTTCCCACAATGGGTGATGTAAAAAACCGCATGTTAAGAGAAAGATCTGACCCTATGCGGCATATGTAATTAGCTGCTGGGTTTACCAAGCGGCTAATTGTCGGCTCGGACCTATCCACTTAGAACATATATCTCCCACATGTTAAGACATGAACCTCACGAGCTGCAAGGAAAAGTCTCTGTTAAAATGTATACTTGGGATTTAACATGTATGACAACACATAGTTTCCTGCATTGTATTTGCATTGTATACGGATTCTATGGGTTATGGTGCACTAGCCAAGGTCTTACTGTGCTGGAAAATGTTAAATAATTGAATAGTTCCAGACATGAAACCCAGAGCTTTTCCCCACGTGATAAACCCAGCACCTAATTGATTATGCTCCTAAGGGTAACTCTTTAGCCTGAGGGTGGGCTCTATGAGCAACATCGCCTAGTGTGTTCCCTTCACTGTTGGGGTGGTCGGCGGCAGTGCGTACACACTGAGCGATATGCAAACGATATAGCTTAGTGACGTCACACCGCAGCCATGCCATGCATGCAGTTTTTGGACTACAGTCCAAATTGAGCTGCATGCACGGCCGACAGCAAGGGTCGTTAATGACCCAAGGGGCCGTACATTGCTCAGTGGCGGTGGCATACACACTTAGCGATAAAGTAAACAATGTCGCTCAGGAAGGGTCAAAATGAGCAACATCATTTGATTTATCTCTAATGCCCCTTTTCCACTATAAGCACGGCTGCGACCCGTGCTACAGCCCCCTTTCAGCAGCGCTCACCAACCCGGCATATTGCCGGGTTGGTGACGCTGCTAGTGACGCGGCAGGGGCGGTGCTGGGAGATCACATGATCTCCCAGCGCCGCCCTCCCTATACACTGTGAACGGGAGCCGTTTGCCTCGACACGGCTCCCGTTCACACTAGACAGCTAGCCGTGTTGAACACGTGTTCAACCCGGCTAGCTACCCGGGTAGGATTCCCGGATCACTCGATCCGGGAATTTGCCGGGGGACCCGTTTCCACTAGGGAAAAACACGGGTAAATGCGCACCCCCGCGCATTTACCCGTGTTTTAAGGAGCTAGTGGAATAGGGGTATCAGTGTGTATATCTCACCTTGAGAATGGCAGACATTGGTAATTTAAAAAGCAAAGTTGCGTTTGCCATTTCAATGATTGCAAGTTGACGATGCTTGCAATTTGCAGGCTATTTCATTTACCCCTAAGGGAAAAAAAAGAAAAGAAAAAATTCAAGCCCTATATTTATGAAAAGATGCAGTTTCCAAATTCATATAAAAAAATAATTTAACACTCTGTATTGCCAGACAGATGTGTCCTGGTTTAAACATTTTAGTTATTATTTCTGCAGCTATATTAATATGTTGACCAGGGCCGTAACTAGGTGTGTGCCGATGGTGTCTTGCCCACAGCGCAACTGCACTAAAGGCGCACCATCCGGCAGCACCCCCCCACATGCGGACGTTTTCGTCTGAGGTAGTAGTGTAAGATCCGCTGGATGTCGGCGTCTGTCTCCCGCTGCTGCCTCTGTAAGGGACGGGGAGCGGTGTGGTAGGCGCCATTTGTTATAACAGAGCATCCGTGCGGTGATTCCGCCTGTCATACCCGCCTGGGAGTGGGTGCACTACTGCAGGCGGCAGCGCCGTTATATTATCCGCCGCTGTTCCGCCTGTGAGACCCGGCGGCGGGAATGGAGAGGGAGTGGAATTGCTACTGCAGGCGGTAGCTTCGTCACATGATCCGCCTGTGAGACTCTCCGCCGGAAATGGAGAGGGAGCACTACTGCAGGTGGTAGTTGGGCTACTTAAACCGCCGCTGCTCCGTCTGTGAGAGTCGCCTCCGGCAATGGAGAGGGCCTGGGAGCGCTTGTTCATGAGTGAGTGCGCCTGGCAGGCTTGGCTTCTGTAGCGTCCACACACACACGCACACACACACACACACACACACACACACACACACACACACACTCTGCTGCCAAATGTGTAAAGAGGGACTCTGCTGCTGTACACACACACACACACACTGCTGCCAAATGTGTAAAAAGGGACTCTGCACACACACACTCTTCTGCCAATTGTGTAAAAAGGGACTCTGCTGCTGTGTACACACACATACACACACACACACACACACACACACACACTACTGCCAAATGTGTAAAAAGGGACTCTGCTGCTGTAATGTGAAAAGGGGGAGTAAATCCTGCCTAATGTGTAAAAGGGAACTCTACCTTACGTACAATGTAAAAGGGGGACTCTGCCTGCCATAATGTGTAAAATGGGGCTCTACCTGCCGTACTGTGTAAAAAGGAGCTATGTGGCCACGCCCCTTCCCCTTGAAGCCATGCCCCTGCATTTGCCCTCTTGTATAGTTCAGGGGGGGGGGGGGAGCGCCGATGCTGTTTCTTGCACACAGCGCTAAAATGTCTAGTTACAGCACTAATGTTGACCATATTAAATGTAGTGTTTTTTTGTTTTAGTCTTTGTTTTCTAATTAAATGTTGATGGAATAATTTGTCCTCTAAGGTGCACTACCACCTAATAATTTTTTCATGATTCATAGACTGAACCTTTTTGCAGCTCCATAGCAAGCTATGGGGACTGGAGAAGCAGGTGAAATGAATGGACCGCAGGATAAATCGCTGATTTCTCAGTTGTTTCACCCCCTGTTAAACCCCCCCCCCCTTTTTTTTTTTTTCTTTAACTGAACAAAGGGATTATCGCTGCTTGATAAATAAGATCCCATGGAGAGTCCTGAATGACAGAAATGCTCCTGTATGAATCCACCAGTAATGTCCCAACAAACATAAATTGCATGTAATATGATATCAGGAGGTACATTGACTAATACCCCTTTTACACTAAAGTCCCTGGTCTGTGTCTGTATTTGGAACACTGTTACATACCAGAAAAGACCCCTTTCACACTGCAGCGCCAACCTGGGGTATTCCTGGGTTGGCACTGTTCACATTCCACATGTGTGCAGTTGAACTCTTCTGGCAGCACTTGGAGATAAGATCAACTCGAAGCACCGGAAAATAGACATTTTCCCCATGCTGGAAACGGGACACAGGTCGGGCGACTCAGATTACCCATTTACACTGTCTCTTAACCCAGGTCCTTCCCGCGACCAACCCGCAAGCTACTCCATTTTTTTTTTTTTTCTTGCCCCTTTTACATTGAACCACGACCCTGGTTTACCCAGCACTAACCTTGGTCAAAAGCTCTGTGTAAAAGTGGTGTTAGAAGCAGTTCTTCAATGTTGCCATTTCCAGCAGTTTTGGCTCTGGAATTGAAAAGGGCACTAATTATTAAACGGAACCAGGAGTGTTTTGCATTTAATATTATTGTCCTTTAAAATTCCATGGCCAGAAATGTCCCCCGGAGTCTGGAGGTCAGTTCCCGGTTCACCATTTGATATCCACGTTCCCTAACAGAGAAAATCCACTCTTTCACGTTAGGTGACTGTTGTGTTCAGCCAGTGGCTAAATGTTTAGCATACAATGAAATATGTTTATACATTACATTAAATTCTACTTTCCAACAACATTCTAGTAATGAAGAGTTCATCTCTCCTTCATTTGTATATCAATCTTCATATTTGGGGGTATTTTATGTTCCTTTTATGTAGGCTGTTTGCTGTATCCCGGACCAGATGAAGTTGGGTTCACTTCTGTTTCTCCTCCCACAAACATATTACTTGATTTAATTTGTTAGCCAACCATTCGTACAGACAGCCTTGCTGGCAGAGGTATTTCTGTAGATCTAAAATTTTGGGAGACGAGTTTAAGTAATATGAATGTATAATGAAGGTTAGCCAAATGCTACACAGATGCTTAACTGTCATTCACGCAGAGAGCTGAGTCTTATGAAAAGAAAAGACTTCTATTACCAAATAAATAATGAAGGGTACTCTAGATGGGAGTGAATACAATGGTTAGATCACTTAAAGGAATATAGAAGTATTGTTAATTAACCTTTGTAGTGCCACCTAATACACTGTACGTTACAGTGAATGTTAATTTTTCTACAGCTGTCCCTGCCCCAGGGGAACTTGCTGTATTAGTTTTCGGAACAGACACTGGTACTGGTACGTTATTGGACTGTAGTATTCTTAATATTTGCTATCAATTTTATTTTCAATATAGTAAATGTTTTAACCACATCATATCATATAATCTTGAAATTATTTATAAATGCCAGTCTTAAGTGCATTATTATTTTGTTGCTCTTATTACAGGGTCCTACTTGTAAAATATCATTTGATATAGTTTAGGACTGTGAGTTGCTATAATAAAGGCTTTACGGGTCAATCCAATTGCAGGTGAAGGGTGCAAGTTGCCGTTGTATCTGCATTGCATCTAAATGCCCAATCTAGCGCTGAATTTGCACAATTTTTTTAAGCAGGTCTAGTGGCTTTCAAACAAAATTGTGTGCCCCACTAACTCACGGGGATGAGAACTTTGCCTGCATTTGGATTGACCTCTTGATGTGTTTTTCATACAATCGTGTACAGCCTCAAAATTAGATACTTTTTATCTTAAAGATAAACAAGATTTACGTCCAGATAATTGTACAGTATACTACTTTGACTGACAACTGATTATCGGTTTGCCGGACATCGTCCAGCATGTCCGAATGATTTGGTAGGATAATTGGTGGTATCTGGCAGTGTATGTGTTGCTGTGGCAAACGTTTCCACTGTTCCTTCACAGTGTAGGGGAAATACCCACTTCCCAGGGAGGGCAGCAGATATCATGGCCATATACTGTGGCATTTCTCAGTGTAGGAATGGGGAAATGCCTACTTACTTCCCTGAAGAGGACAGCAGATATCATGGCTATATACTGTGATATATCTCAGTGTATATTCCTCCTTACCTGGGGAGGACAGCAGATATCATGGCCATATACTGTGAGATATCTCAGTGTATATGCCTCCTTACCTGGGGAGGACAGCAGATATCATGGCCATATACTGTGAGATATCTCATAGTGGAGGAACGGGAACATTTCTCATCTCCAGGAGAGGACAGCAGATATCTTGGCCATATACTTTGATATATCTCAGTGTATATGCCTCCTTACCTGGAGAGGACAGCAAATATCATGGGCCCTCATTCCGAGTCGTTCGCTCGGTATTTTTCATCGCATCGCAGTGAAATTCCGCTTAGTGCGCATGCGCAATATTCGCACTGCGACTGCGCCAAGTATCTTTGCTATGAAGAAAGTATTTTTACTCACGGCTTTCTCATCGCTCCGGCGAACGTAATGTGATTGACAGGAAATGGGTGTTACTGGGCGGAAACACAGCGTTTTATGGGCGTGTGGCTGAAAACGCTACCGTTTCCGGAAAAAACGCAGGAGTGGCCGGAGAAACGGGGGAGTGGTTGGGCGAACGCTGGGTGTGTTTGTGACGTCAAACCACGAACGACAAGCACTGAACTGATCGCACAGGCAGAGTAAGTCTGAAGCTACTCTAAAACTGCTAAGTAGTTTGTAATCGCAATATTGCGAATACATCGGTCGCAATTTTAAGATGCTAAGATACACTCCCAGTAGGCGGCGGCTTAGCGTGTGTAACTCTGCTAAATTCGCATTGCGACCGATCAACTCGGAATGAGGGCCATGGCCTTATACTGTGGTATATCTCGCAGTGTAGGAATGGGGAAATGCCTCCTCCCTTGGAGAGGACAGCAGATATCATGGCCATATACTTTGATATATCTCAGTGTATGGCCTCGATATCTGATGGATTCAGCTTGTCAGATAAACTGTCTTTCGGTCAATGCATGCCCAGCATTACAATATAGCACAGGTTCTCAAACTTTGTCCTCAGGGCCCCAAACTGTTCATCTTTTCCAGGTCTGCTCACAGAATCACAAGTGAAATAATGAACAACAGCTGGGGATGTTTTAAAATGTGTCGGTGAGTAATGAGTACACCTGTGTACGTGCTGGGTGACCTGTAAAACGTGAACCGAGGACCGAGTTTGAGAAACACTGCAATATAGCATATAGAAAAATTAGGTGCTTTGCAACAGTAGCAGATTGTCTTTGTGTTAGAAACTAGGGGTAGATTTAGGGGTATATTCAGTGGATGTCGAAAGCTGCCGTCTGTCGAAAAGATGGCAGTTTTCGACTTTTTTTTAGGTCGGAAGGGGTTCCAACCTATTCAATATATTCGACAAGTCGAGGAATTCGACTTGTCGAAAAGCACGTGGATCGGCGGAATAGCTGCCGATCCACGTGCTTGTGTCGAAAACGACGGTTTTGGCCCCCTTTTCCACCATATCAGTCCGACATAAAAAAATGTCGGACTGAGATGTGGGACCCAGAGGAGGAGCTGGGGGGGGGGGAGCCGCAGGGAGACGGGGGACAGCCGCGGGCATACAGGGGAGATCAGCGCTACAGCACAGCGCTGCAGCAGGATGTATCGCCCGCGCTGCTCACGGCAGCGTCCACCCAGCTCCAGCAAGTGAGGTCACGCTTGCTGGACCCGGGTGGATACTGCCGTGAGGTCGGGCGGCTGTGTGACATCCTCCTGCAGCGCTACTGTAGCGCTGATCTCCTCCATCTGCCCGCGGCTGGCCCCGCTGGGCTCCCCCCCCCCCCCCCACCCCCCCCCTCCTCCTCTGGGTCCCTCATCTCCATTCGACTTTTTAAAAGTCGAATTGAGATGAGCTTTGAATAGGGGTTGTCTGATCCATTCCGACAAATGCATGTCGGAATGGATCTGACACTAATTGAATATACCCCTTAAGGCCCATATAGACAGGCCGATGTGCGAGAGATGTGTGCTGAGCGAACCGCTCAGCACACATCTCTCCCGCCGCTCAGCACAGCGCGATCTGTGCTGAGCGTGCGGGGGGAGACGGGGGGCGCTCATTCCACCCAGCAGGTGAAGTGAGCAACCCGCTAGATTGGCCTGCACTGCAGGCCAATCTAGCACCAGCGGTAGCGATGCGCGGGGCTGCGCATCGCTATCGCTGTATGGGGTATACACGGAGTGATCCTGCTTCAATTCTAAGCAATCTAGTCAGATTGCTTAGAATATCGCTCCGTGAGTACCCCCCTTTAGATTGGATATATTTCCTGATATCTAGTTCGTTTTCCATGTAAAATTCATTATTTGTCTTGTTTTTAATTGGGTGGAGTAGATAATGTGTGGGTTTTTTTCACCGCTTGTTGAATAATACTTAGTGATGAAATGTGTAGAGAAGCAACAATGTGCCAGAACATCAATGGAATGGTTACAGTGCACAGCTGAAGAAACAAATTATGTAACACTTCATTTTTCTTTTACTTGTTATGCAATTTAAAATGTAATGGTCCTTTTGCATTAATCATATCCTTTATTCTGCATTTTGATTGAGCAGAAATAGCTGAGGGATGGTACATAGTATCCTACTGAAGCTTTCACTGATCTACCGCTTTCACATTCTGGTATGAAAGTGAACTGCGTGCAGCATTCACCTTTTCCCACTTCAGTGTGTTATAGGATGCCAACAAGCTTTTTGGTTAATCACGTTATAGCAGTTACAGTGGGGTGTATAAGCAGTAGTGCTGTTGGGAAGTTGTGATCTTGATAGAGTATGTTTTTGGTCAGCAGTTAACACACCTGCTGGCTCTCATGGGGGATATTATGGGCAAACATAACAGCAATATGGCTTAAAAGTGAAGCTATGTAACAGAACCTCACATTCAGAAAGTCTTTCCCTTCACAGTTCCTTGGCTTTTTAGGTAGCGGTATAGAGGATATTGGGGGTCAGCCAAATGCTGCACAGACGCTTGTCATTCACACAGAAAGCTGAGTGAGTGTTATGAAAAGTGAAGACTCTTGCATTCATATGCGGATTACTAAAGAACAAGTTTCCCAATCCCTCCTCTTAATTGTTGCTAAAATCAGTAGGACCTCCTGTAGGCTGCACTTCAAAAATTCTCTAATCTTGCCCAGTGGTCTCCATTAGGGACAACTGTGCTGCAGTTTTCTACACCCAGACCCCTTCTTCATGTCAAACAATGCAAGCAAGAGTTCTGAATGATTGTAATGTACAAATAAATTGATCATCACTCTATGTAAGTTTATTATCTTCAGAAAAGCTGCCTCTACAGTGTATTAGCGTTTTCAATGTTTTCACAGGGAAATATAAACATCGCACCTATTTTCATCAAGATTACAAAAATCAGACAATGTGTACCTACCTAGCTTTAAACCTCCTAGGATTCGTACAGATTTCTTTTCTTCATAATTTAGCTATATGTACAAATTGGAGAGAAATGTGACGCTCCTCCTCCTGTTGCAGTATACTGCATGAGGGCCTTTTAATTAAACACATTAATGAGAAAAACATATCATAGACGACTCTAGAAGACCAGGGGGTATATTTACAAAGATTCGTGTTTTGGCCGTTTTGAAGGGTGTTTGAACTCGAATGGTATCGGGTGCATTTTACTGCAACTTTTTGAATCCTGATACGATCATTCACTAAGCTGCCGAGTTTTGCACATTCGTTTTTTCCGATGTCGATGTGATTCGTAATATCAGGCAGTGTTTTACGGGAGTGATGAGTAAAACACTGCCTGACAAAACACAAGGAATCCCGGCCGGATCTGTGAGATCCGTGCAGGGCTTCATTGTGTACCTTAAAAAGTTGATTAAAGTCTGAAAAAAATTGCGTGGGGGTCCCCCTCCTAAGCACAACCAGCCTCTGGCTCTTTGAGCCGGTCCTGGTTGAAAAAATATGGGGGGGAAAATGACAGGGGTTCCCCCATATTTCATCAACCAGCACTGGGCTCTGCGCCTGGTCCTGGTTCCAAAAATACGGGGGACAAAAAGCGTAGGGGTCCCCCGTATTTTTGAAACCAGCATCGGGCTCCACTAGCCAGGTACATAATGCCACAGCCGGGGGACACTTTTATAGTGGTCCCTGCGGCCCTGGCATTACATACCCAACTAGTCACCACTGGCCGGGGTACCCTGGAGGAGTGGGTACCCCTTAAATCAAGGGGTCCCTCCATCCAGCTACCCAAGGGCCAGGGGTGAAGCCCGAGGCTGTCCCCCCCCCCATCCAAGGGCGGCGGATGGGGGGCTGATAGCCTTTTGAAAAAATGTGAATATTGTTTTTAGTAGCAGTACTACAAGTCCCAGCAAGCCTCCCCCGCAAGCTGGTACTTGGAGAACCACAAGTACCAGCATGCGGTTGAAAACCGGGCCCGCTGGTACCTGTAGTACTACTACTAAAAAAATACCCCCCAAAAAACAGGACACACACATTGTGAAAGCATAATTTTATTACATACATGCACACCTCCAAACATACATACTTACCTATGTTCACACGAGGCTCTGTCCTCTTGTCCCTGTAGAATCCTTGGGGTACCTGTGAAAAAAATTATACTCCCATAATCCAGTGTAGAATCAGACCTTTGTATAATCCACGTACTTGGCAAAATAATAAAGCGGAAACCCGACCACGCACTGAAAGGGGTCCCATGTTTACACATGGGACCCCTTTCCCCGACTCCTGTCAAAGAGGGTCCCTTCAGCCACTCAGGGAGCGCCACGTCGTGGCACTCTCCTGATTGGCTGTGTGCTCCTGTAGTGTCTGTGAGGCAGCACACGGCACAGATACAATGTAGCGCCTATGCGCTCCATTGTAGCCAATGGTGGGAACTTTGCGGTCAGCGGTGAGGTTACTTTCGGTCAACCGCTGACCGCAAAGTTCCCACCATTGGCTACAATGGAGCGCATAGGCGCTACATTGTATCTGTGCCGTGTGCTGCCTCACAGACACTACAGGAGCACACAGCCAATCAGGAGAGTGCCACGACGTGGCGCTCCCTGATTGGCTGAAGGGACCCTCTTTGACAGGAGTCGGGAAAAGGGGTCCCATGTGTAAACATGGGACCCCTTTCAGTGCGTGGTCGGGTTTCCGTTTTTTATTATTTTGCCAAGTACGTGGATTATACAAAGGTCTGATTCTACACTGGATTATGGGAGTATAATTTTTTTCACAGGTACCCCAAGGATTCTACAGGGACAAGAGGACAGAGCCTCGTGTGAACATAGGTAAGTATGTATGTTTGGAGGTGTGCATGTATGTAATAAAATTCTACTTTCACGGTGTGTGTCCTGTTTTTTGGGGGGTATTTTTTTAGTAGTAGTACTACTACTACAGGTTCCAGTGGGCCCGGTTTTCCACCGCATGCTGGTACTTGTGGTTCTCCAAGTACCAGCTTGCGGGGGAGGCTTGCTGGGACTTGTAGTACTGCTACTAAAAACAATATTCACATTTTTTCAAAAGGCTATCAGCCCCCCATCCGCCGCCCTTGGATGGGGGGGGGGGGGGCAGCCTCGGGCTTCACCCCTGGCCCTTGGGTGGCTGGAGGGGGGGACCCCTTGATTTAAGGGGTTCCCACTCCTCCAGGGTACCCCGGCCAGGGGTGACTAGTTGGGTATGTAATGCCAGGGCCGCAGGGACCACTATAAAAGTGTCCCCCGGCTGTGGCATTATGTACCTGGCTAGTGGAGCCCGGTGCTGGTTTCAAAAATACGGGGGACCCCTACGCTTTTTGTCCCCCGTATTTTTGGAACCAGGACCAGGCGCAGAGCCCGGTGCTGGTTGATGAAATATGGGGGAACCCCTGTCATTTCCCCCCCCCATATTTTTTCAACCAGGACCGGCTCAAAGAGCCCGAGGCTGGTTATGCTTAGGAGGGGGGACCCCACGCAATTTATTTTCCAGTTTTTACACTAAACAGACCCTTTCCCATAGATAACCATGCACAGATCTCACTGATCCGTGCATGGTTATCCAAACTCGACTGGAAAAAGCAGGTCTATTTTTTTGCTGCTTTTTTTAACGAATCGAAAAAAAATAGACCCGCACTTGAGCACTCAGAAACTAACACCCAAATACGAATAAATAGTGAATGCCCGTATTGTATGAAATAACAGCCGTGTTTGACCGATGGTCTATTCATTCGTATTTCGGAACTTTGCAAATCAAACCATTACGAATAGTCCAAACACTGCCGAGATTGGTGCTTAGTGAATTCCCTGATTGGGACTTAGAAAAAAAAACACAAATCGGACAAACTCGAATTCTTAGTAAATATTGGCCCAGATGTGCTCTGTGTGAAGTGGAGGTGTGCTACGGAGACGTGATTTTACCCTCAAGCACTGGATTATCACTGTTTGTTACACGAAAAATCCAACTGTAATTTTAGAATTTGCATATTTTCATGTGCTCTATATCTAAGTAAAACCTTTAATTTATGTCATAGCTCTTTAAGATGTGAAGTATTGATTGAGATTTAGTGAAGTAGAAGTGGTGCAATTTAATGTTTTTATTAGATTTTACTTAAAGGAGCCTTTACTTTTGAAAACTATCTCTATGCACACTTTACTCACATTTGTTATAGAAGCTCTGTTTTATTTCCTTTTAGTAGGGCCCATAAAAATACCATAAATACTTGCTCCAGTCAATAGCAAGTTGCCATAAAACAGCCTGTCAGAGCTCTTATAGGGGGATTTATCAAAGCTTGCAGAGAGATAAGGTGGAGATAAAGTACCACCTTATCAGCTCCTACTGTAAGTGCCATGTTACATGCTGCGTTTGAAAAATGACAGTTAGGAGCTTGGTTGGTACTTTGGGGCAGATGTATTAACCTGGCGAATGCATAAGGAAGTGATAAACCAGTGATAAACGCACCAGCCAATGAGCTCCAATATGCAAATTGACAGTTAGTAGCTGACTGACTTTTATCACCTTATCTCTATCCGAGCTTTGATAAATCTTCCCCTTTATTCTTCATTGTTTCTCCTCTTAGCTGTTGTTGGTAATGAAGAATGAATTGCAACCTGCACTGCAGACCATTCACATAGCCTTTATATAATAATTTCTATTAAACTAACATTTCCAGCTATTAAGCTATAGTATTGCTATAATTATCCGGGGCTTGCAGATATTTAATTTATTGCAATTCTGCACTAATGTGATAGATGCTGCTGGTCATTATGTATGCCTTTTTAAAGGACACGCACTGTGACATTAGAGCTTTTTGCTCGTTTTTTTTTTATTCCTTGGGGGGAATGCCAACATTCTCTATAACCTCATCTGCTGAGTTCCAACCTCAGAGTGACTAATGGTTGTTATTCCTCCTGACTTCTTGATTTCAATGTTGGGCCACCTTGGTACTGATACTATTACATAATGTGGTTATCTACGCAATGGTGCTCCAATGCTCCCGTTTTTTATAGAGCTGGCCTGGCACCCACAGCCAATAGCAGGGGAGTCTTGTGTAGCTGTGGAGAGCATGTGCCTTCACGATTAGTAGGAAACTATAACCACAGTGACTGAAACTTCTTATTGACTCTCCTAGTAACACCCTAGTTGCCATAAGCAGCTGTTTTAATTTGGTAAATTTAAGAGATTTCGCTGTGCTCTACCATTGGGAACTTAAATGTTGTTTTTATTATTTATTTATTTATTTATTATTATTATTAATATTATTTTTATTTTTTAAATAAGTACTCTGTGTGGAATAATAAATTGTTAAAAACTAAGGGGAAATGTTGCTTTTAAGGGTAGACACTGTCCAATAAATGTGTATAATTTAAACAATATGGCTAATCTTTCTGAAGTTATACAGCTGCTTGAGGTCTATGTACTAGGACATTGGGGGGAATGTAATAGCCTGCGAGAATCAGTAAATGGAAGAATTTTCGTGAGTTCTTCTATTATTTATTTATTTATTTATTTATTTTTTAATCTGCAATCATTTACATTGCAAAACTAGGCTGGTTCCTATTATTTATTTATTTATTTATTTTTTAATCTGCAATCATTTACATTGCAAAACTAGGCTGGTTTTTACCATATAAATGATTGCAGATAAAAAAAAAAAAAAGGGGAGAACTGGCATGTCTCGCACTTTCTGCTTTTTACAGGCTATTACTTTCCCCCCTTGGAGAGAGATAAAGTGGATGAAGATAAAGTACCTGCCACTCTAGGAAGTTAAGAGCTGATTGGCTGGAACTTTATCTCTGTCCACTTTATCTCTCGCCAGAGATTAATACATAGACCCCTATCTATCTATCTATCTATCTATCTATCTATCTATCTATCTATCTATCTATCTATCTATCTAATCTTAGTGGTCCCTATTCCCACCCCCCCTTTTTGGGTTTCAATATTCTTATATTTTTGCCCTTTTTTGCAAGTCCGTATAAAATCCTTGTTAACTGTACCCGGTGGGCTGCCTCCGAGGCTAATTGAATAGCCCTGAGGAGGTATCAATTAGCCTGTGGTAAGTTGCCACAGCTAACTGAAGTCCCCTCCCTTAATTATTATAATGGCCCATGTATAGTGATACACTTTTTTTTTTTTTTCTTCTTCTTCTTCTTGCTGGGGAATTTAAAAAAAATCCTGCTGGCTGCAATTTATAATATATAATTTGCCAGGAAAGTTTCTGCAATTAAATTTAAACATTAAAAATATACAATTCTTAATCAAAAAGTATTTTTTTTTAAAGTAATGTTTTAAAGGACGACAATAATGGCACAAGTAATCTTACTGCTCAGTATGTTCCACAAACACGTATCCTTAGATAAATCTGACCCTATAAGTGAACTCTTATGGCAGTACGGATGGTGTAATGGTTAGCATTACTGCCTCACAGCACTGAGGTCATGGGTTCGATTCCCACCATGGCCCTAACTGTGTGGAGTTTGTATATTCTCCCCGTACTTGCGTGGGTTTCCTCCGGGTACTCTGGTTTCCTCCCACAATCCAAAAATATACTGATAGGTTAATTGGCTTCCAAGAATAGTAACGCTAGCGTGAGTGTGACTGCGTGTATATGAGAGGGAATATAGATTGTAAGCTCTACTGGGGCAGGGACTGATGTGAATGGACAAATATTGTCTGTAAAGCGCTGCGGAATATGTGTGCGCTATATAAATAACTGGTAATAATAACTCTATCCCCCATACACATATCTATTTCACAATTAAGGGTAATTTTTAGTTGTACTACATTTCAGATCACGCTATACCAGAAATTAAGGTCGGAATGCATCCAACATGTATTTAGTTACCAAAAAAACTAAATTGTTATTGTGAAGTGTGAACATAGCTATTTCATTATAGTGAAAAATAGTGTGTATTATCCTTTAGAAACTGTGGGTCTCTGGCTCAGGGTGGGCCTAATTCCAGGCTTGATGTAATGGGCATCCTCAAACAGATGCAATTTCTCCTAAAACAAACAAACTTCTTTTTGTTTCTTTGCTAATGAGTTGTGAGTTTAAAGACATTGTCAATGTTTTCTGTGCCCATATCTAACCTTGTCCTTATCTACAAGTAAGTAAACATAAACACTGGACATAAGATTATGTGTAAACACAGCTCACTAGACTTTTTATACTGGACGGATTGGGTTAGTATATGTTCTTCAATTTTTTTTAAATTGAACAATATATGTGTCTATACCATTGTGCATAGAAAACCATTTTTTTCTATATGTACTGTAGTGTACATTAAGATGTACAGTCCACCATTGTTCTGTTGAGGTAAGATGTTAAAAAAAAAAAAAAAAAATCCATTATAACTAGGAATGGCAGACTACTTATTATAACAAGTATAACCTTCATCTTTTAAAAATGGGCATAATCTTGTTTTCCCAATAATGGAGCCACAACAGCATTTTTAAAACTAAAACCACTTAACTGATGATCTTTTCCTCAAGAAACCACTCCGAAATTGTTGTTTTTTTATTTTATTTTTATAAATGAATTAGGTGAAGAACATAAATTTAACCCTATGCAAAATGATTTTAGTTAAAAAAAAGAAAAAATATTTTTTCAAACATCGGAACATCGATTGGAAACATCTCGACCATTGCAGTTTTCTTTTAGAAAGTCAGGGCAGCCTCCAGGTACATATGCCAGGCAAGTGGTTAAAAGCCAAACTTGATAATAAAATGGTTAAAAGGTGAGGTGTACGAACAAAACAATAAAACGCCCCCATCATCTAGCACATAAAAGGGTTCATTCCATTACAGCAATTGTATTCTGCTCTCTGCATGGGGTTGCATCCTTTTTGTCAAGGCCAAAAGTGGACTTGCAGGTAATGAGCTTTAAATTGGCATGTCATGCCAACTGCCCAATTCTGTTGACTAAACAAAAACTGTAAAAACTATAGTTTGGGCACCATTTTACACTCCATTTTGACCATACACCCATTCTACAGGAGCATTTCAGATTGAGAGCCCTGTCCTACAATTCAGGACCATTGTCCTAATTCATACTGGCAGTTGCCCATCCAAGACCTCATGTGGCAGTGCGGGGCAGTACGGATAGTGTAATGGTTAGCATTACTGTGTCACAGCACTGAGGTCATGGGTTTGCTTCCCACCATGGCCCTAACGGGTAGGTCAATTGGCCCCCAATAGAAATGTGTGTGTGTGCATGTGGTAGGGAACATAGATTGTAAGCTCCACTGGGGCAGGGACTGTTGTGAATGGCCAAATATTCTATGTAAAGTGCTGCGGAATATGTGTGCGCTATATAAATAAATAAATAATAAATGTGGCAATGAATGGCTATTTTTTTAGGGATGGAAAGGGGACATTCTGAGATGGCTGTAAGTGGTACGTGTACAGATGTAGCTATGCTCATCTTTACTGCGATGCAGCATGCTGCAACACTACTTGCTGCAACTATTCGTAGCTGAGGATTGCTCCACTAATTCCTAGCTCCAAATAGTCACAGCCCGGCATGCCATGCAGCAAGATGAGCATGGCTACATCTGTACCGCCACGATGCCTATTATATAGGTTTCCCCAAGCTTATTTTGACAATACTCAGGGTACTGGCATATCTATAATGGGTGCAAGGGCCCCTGGGTCCAGGGGGACCCACACACCGCACACCCTTCACCCATTTGATTGTACTCACCTCTTAGTCGGCCCGGCGCTAGCTACAGAGTGGCAAATATAACTCGGAAAATGGACGCAAGGCTATTTTTCTGGTGATTCACACATGCGCAATAGAAATGTCCTCGGGAAATGAAGGTATCTTTTACTACTTTGGGGAGATGTGTCTACTGCACGTCAAGGGCTTTATGAATAAATATATATATATATATATATATATATATATATTGGTGTTGTCCTGAGGAAAGGGCTGTGACCCCAAAAACGTTTGACCACTTTTTGCCAATACAAGCTGCTTTATTAGTTTATGAAGTCTCCTGAGTGCCTTAATTTGGAGAGGTATCTGTTATTGAGGAAGTGCACCTGGAGCTGCTGCCTGTTTATTAGAGTGCCGACTGCCTTGGAATATATATATATATATATATATATATATATATATATATATATATATATATATATATATATATATATATATATATATACGAAAACCGTTTTGGCCCTGAGGACGAGGGAAGGTCCCCGAAACATGTTGGCTTTACTAAAGTTTCTCATCTACGCTGCTGAGTCTGATTGAGTGCCGCCCACACCACTTCTGCTATATATTATATTATATTTTTATTAATTATCAGCAGTTTTCTGAAAATAAAGTCCTGTATACTTCATAATTACATTTGTAATTATTTGTTTATCTGTGTGCAGCCAACCGAGCCACAACACAAGTATGTATGGCGAATAACTGGATTGCTGCAGGTGGCTAATATGTTACAATACAATAGAACATATGTCCTCCCCCCTTAAAATGTTACGGTTTATATAGGTACAGTAATTGGTAGGAATTGTATCAAACCTTCTGGAGTGAAGAAGTTGCAATAGCATCTATCTATCTATCATTTTATATAGAATGTACTTGATAAATGCTAGCAACAAGCTGATTGGTTGATATGAGCAATTTCTCCTACCTCTCTGCTTTTTAGAAGGATTATTATATTTCCCTACACAGATAGGACGGTAAAGGCCCCCATCCACTAGACCAGGGGTTAGGGAACTTTTTTCCCCTTTACCCCAAAATATATTTAGATACGCCGTTACCCCCTTGATTTGAAAGGAAGGAAATCATATATTTCTCTTACGTCCTAGAGGATGCTGGGGTCCACATTAGTACCATGGGGTATAGATGGGTCCACTAGGAGCCACTGGCACTTTAAAAGTTTGAGTGTGTGGGCTGGCTCCTCCCTCTATGCCCCTCCTACCAGACTCAGTTTAGAAAATGTGCCCAGAGGAGCTGGTCACAGCTAGGGGAGCTCTCCAGAGTTTCTCTAGTAAAAGTTTTTTATAGAGTTTATTATTTTACAGGGAGGCTGCTGGCAACAGCCTCCCTGCTTCGTGGGACTTAAGGGGGGAGTAGTGTCCTACCCTACGGGGTGAGAGCCACTATCTCCGCTGACGGGACACTGAGCTCCTGAGGGGTTAGATCGTTAGCCGCCCCAGGCGATCGCTCATCCCAGCAGCTTGCCGCCACCCCCTTACAGAGCCAGAAGATGTTTGTGGCGAGTGAGTCACCAGCCCCCCTAGCAAGTGGGGAGCCAGTGTGAAGATGGCGGCAACAGGGTAGGGAGCGCGGTACTAACCGCGCTCCGGAGCTCAGTGGTACATAGTGGGGCGCACTGAGCCAGTGCCTACACCCTACACTGGTCAGCAAGCCTGTCAGGGTCCCAGGATCATTGCCAGCAGAAATCCTCAGGACAGTATAAGACAGTGAAGAGCGGGAAGCAGCGCCATGTTCAGGGGCGGAGCTTCTCAGAGCGGACCTAGCAGCATTCAGCGCCATTTTCCTGCCTGCAGTTCCTGTGTAACAGACGCTGACAGGGAGAGCTGTCCCTCCAAGCAACTCCAGCTATCCTGTGCGGTACCAGGGGGTTGTAGAAAGTGGGGAGGGGAGGCTGTGTAAAGTCTGTGTAGTCTATTAAGGTACACAGACAGCGCTGGTAGTTTAATTAGTTCTACCTTAAAAAGCGCTGTGTGTGGGTTGGCTCCAATCTCTGTGTCTCTCTGTGGCATACTTGGGGGGGAACTGTATCTGACATTTCCCTGTGTGTGTGTGTGTGTGTGTGTGTGTGTGTTACAATCTCACATAGTCATGTCTAAGGACTCTGTGTCATATGCTGCAGAAGATGTTTCCTCTCAGGAGGGATCCATTCCATGTACACAGGATGTGTAATGCTTGTCTCAGATCCCTATTGTTGAACCTGAGTGGTTAACTTCTATCAAAGGAATGATCTCTCAGATCTCTACTAGGGTAGCTAATACTGAGACTGAAACTCAGGTGTTAAAGAAGTCTATGGCTGTTTGGTCAGGCTCTGTCCCTATTCCTGCAAAATCCCCTAGCATGTTCCCACAGAAACGTGCACTTGCCCATATTATGCAAGATGACATGGATACTGATTCTGATACTACAGACGGTGATGGGGATGTGCTGAGGGGGGCGGCATCCCTGCAAAGGGAGTGCAGCTCATGATTGAGGCCATTAGAGATGTGTTAAACATTACTGACACCTGAGCAGGTTGAGGAGGCTTACTTTACTGATAATAAGAAGGCCCCACTAACCTTTCCTGAGTCTAAAGAATTAAACGCTATATTTGAAAAATCCTGTGAAAACCCGGAGAAAAAATTCCAGATCTCAAAAAGAGTTATGGTTACTTTTCCCTTCCCTGAGGAAGATAGGAAAAAAATGGGAAAACCCGCCTATTGTTGACGCATCGGTCTCCAGACTGTCTAAAAAGGTGGTTTTACCTGTCCCTGGTTCTGCCGTGTTGAAGGAACCAGCTGATCGTAAGATTGACACTACGCTCAAATCCATATACACTGCTTCAGGAGTGGCGTTAAGGCCCACTATTGCTTGTGCATGGATTTCTAAAGCCATAGGAAAGTGGTCAGGCACATTACTAGAGGATTTGGATACAATGGATAGAAGTGACATTTAATTGTTTTTACGTAACATACAGGATTCTGCGGGCTTCATGGTGGAATCCATGAAGGACCTGGGTACGCTGACTGCACGGATATCTTCCATGTCTGTCTCAGCACGCAGGGGACTCTGGCTACGCCAATGGTCTGCAGACGCGGAATCCAGGAGAAGTGTGGAGAACCTACCCTACACAGGTCAGGCTCTATTTGGGGAAGCGTTGGATGCTCGGATTTTCACGGCAACCGCGGGTAAGTCCCCTTTCCTTCCCTCTGCTACACCTTCTACGAAAAAACTTTTTCTTCAGCTGTGCCGCAGTCCTTTTGGACCGCTAAGGCAAAAAAGACCAAGCCTCCTACCACTTTCTTTAAAGGTGGTTGGGCAAAATCCAAAAACCCTGCACCCGCAGGCTCCTAGGACCAGAGACCTGCTTCTGGTTCCTCAAAATCCTCAGCATGACTGTGGACCTCCAAGCCTGGAGGACTGGCTGGTGGGTGCGAGACTCGGACGTTTCAGACACGTCTGGGTGTCGTCCGGCCTGGATCCCTGGGTACAGGATATTGTGTCCCAGGGGTACAGACTAGAGTTTCAAGAACTCCTGCCTCACCGATTCTTCAAATCAGGCTTGCCAGCTTTGCTGACAGACAGGGCTATCCTACAGGAAGCCATCCCAAAATTGGAAAAGTCACAGGTCATTGTCCCAGTTCCACCTCATATGCAAAACAAGGGTTATTATTCAAATCTTTTCGTGGTACCGAAACCGGATAGTTTTGGTCAGACCAATTTTGAACTTGAAATCGTTGAACCATTACCTGAGGGTGTTCAAATTCCAAATGGAGTCTCTCAGAGCAGTGATTTCAGGTCTGGAGGAGGGAGAATTCTGGTATCCCTGGATATCAAGGATGCGTACCTCCACATTCCAATCTGGCTGCCGCACCAGGCTTATATCAGATTTGCACTGTTGGACAATCACTATCAATTTCAGGCATTGCCATTCAGCCCCTCCACAGCACTGAGGGTGTTCACCAAGGTGATGGAACAGATGATGGTTCTCCTCCCGCAGAAAGGGGGTGAACATAATCCCATATCTGGATGATCTGCTGATAAAGGCATCGTCCAGGGAGAAGTTGTTGCAGTCCATTGTTTTCATGACTCATCTGCTCAGGGAACACGGTTGGATCCTGAACCTTCCAAAATCACATTTGGAGCTGACCAGGAGGTTGTCTTTTCTGGTAATGATCCTTGACACGGAGGTGCAGAGGGTGTTTCTCCCAGAGGAGAATGCGTTGGTGATTCAAACAATGGTCCGGGATGTCCTGGAGCCAGCCCGGGTTTCGGTTCATCAATGCATTTGCCTTTTGGAGAAGATGGTGGCCTCTTACAAGGCTCTACAGTACAGAAGGTTTTATGCTCGGCTCTTCCAACTGGATCTCCTGGACAAGTGGTCGGGATCTCATCTACACATGCACCAGAGAATACGTCTGTCGCCGAGAGCCAGGATTTCACTCCTCTGGTGTCTCCAACTACCTCACCTTCTGGAGGGCCGCAAGTTCGGGATACAGAACTGGATCCTTCTAACCACGGATGTGAGTCTCCGGGGCTGGGGCGCAGTCACTCAGGGGGAAACCTTCCAAGGACTGTGGTCAAGCCTGGAATCCAGCCTTCCAATAAACATTCTGGAACTAAGAGCCATCTACAACGGTCTTCTCCAAGCGGCCCATCTTCTGCGAGATCGAGCCATTCAGGTGCAGTCGGACAATGTAGCGACGGTGGCTTACATAAACCGACAGGGCGGAACGAAGATCAGAGCTGCAATGTCAGAGGTAACAAAAATCATCCTCTGGGCAGAAAACCACGTGTTGGCGCTGTCGGCAATCTTCATTCTGGGAGTAGACATCTGGGAAGCGGACTTCCTCAGCAGACACGATCTCCATCCAGGAGATTGAGGATCTGGAGGTGTTCACGGAGGTAACAGAACTTTGGGGTGTACCTCAAATAGACATGATGGGCTCTCGTCCCAACAAGAAGCTTCGGCGATATTGTTCCAGGTCAAGGGACCCACAAGCTGTGGCGGTGGACGCCCTAGTGACTCCGTGGGTGTTCCAGTCGGTGTACGTGTTTCCTCCACTTCCACTCATTCCAAGAGTTCTAAAGCTCATAAGGAGAACAAGAGTTCAGGCAATCCTCATTGCTCCGGACTGGCCAAGAAGGGCTTTGTACGCGGATCTTCTGGATCTACTGCTAGAAGAGCCGAGGCCTCTTCCTGTTCGGGAGGACCTGCTGCAGCAGGGACTGTTTGCTTATCAAGATTTACCGCGGCTACATTTGACGGCATGGAGGTTGAACGCCAGATATTAGCTCGGAAGGGCATTCTGAACAAGGTTATTCCTACCCTGATACAGGCTAGGAAAGCAGTAACGTCTAAACATTACCATCGTATTTGGAAAAAATATGTCTCTTGGTGTGAGTCCAAGAAGTTTCCTACGGTGGAGTTTCAACTAGGACGGTTTCTCCTCTTCCTGCAAGCAGGTGTGGATATGGGCCTGCGTTTGGGATCCGTAAAGGTCCAGATTTCGGCCCTATCCATTTTATACCAGAAACAGTTGGCTTCCCTCCCTGAGGTTCAGACTTTTCTGAAAGGGGTTCTGCACATCCAGCCTCCCTTTGTGCCGCCTATGGCGCCCTGGGATCTTAACGTGGTGTTACAGTTCCTCCAATCGGATTGGTTCGAGTCTCTACCGGAGGTTGAGGTCAGATTTCTCACGTGGAAGGCTGTCACTTTGTTGGCCTTAGCTTCTGCTATACGTGTGTCGGAGTTGGGGACTTTGTCTTGTAAGAGCCCCTACTTGATCTTCCATGAAGATAGAACTGAGCTCCGGACACGTCAGCAGTTCCTTCCAAAGGTTGTGTCGGCATTTCATATCAACCAACCTATTGTGGTGCCAGTTGGTACTGACTCCTCAATTTCATCAAAGTCCTTGGATGTTGTAAGGGCTCTGAAAATTTATGTGAAGAGGACTGTTTGTCACAGAAAATTGGACTCTCTGTTTGTCCTGTATGATCCCAAGAAACTTGGGTGTCCTGCTTCTAAGCAGACGATCTCTCGCTGGATCAGGTTCACTATCCAGCATGCATATTCTACGGTAGGCTTGCCGTGTCTTACGTCTGTTAAGGCCTACTCTACTCGTAAGGTTGGTTCTTCCTGGGCGGCTGCCCGGGGTTACTCGGCTTTACAGCTTTGCCGTGCGGCAACTTGGTCTGGGTCGAACACATTTGGAAAGTTCTACAAGTTTGATACTTTGGCCGCTGAGGACCTGAAGTTTGGTCAATCAGTTCTGCAGGAGCCTCCACGCTCTCCCTCCCGTTCTGGGAGCTTTGGTACATCCCCATGATACTAAGCATCCTCTAGGACGTAAGAGAAAATAGGATTTTAATTACCTACCGGTAAATGCTTTTCTCGAAGTCCGTAGAGGATGCTGGGTGCTTGCCCAGCGCTTCGTGATCCTGCAGTGGTTACTTAGTTCAGTACTGCTTAGTTCTTGGTTAAGTACTGTTTTGTTACTTGGTTAAGTAATATTGTTCAGCCGTTGCTGATGTTTCAAGCTGGTTAGCTTGGTTTGCCTTGGTGGGAGCTGGTGTGAATCTCGCCACTATCTGTGTTTAATCCTTCTCTCGAAGTTGTCCGTCTCCTCGGGCACAGTTTCTAGACTGAGTCTAGTAGGAGGGGCATAGAGGGAGGAGCCAGCCCACACTCTCAAACTTTTAAAGTGCCAGTGGCTCTTAGTGGACCCAACTATACCCCATGGTACTAATGTGGACCCCAGCATCCTCTACGGTCTACGAGAAAAGGATTTACCGGTAGGTTATTAAAATCCTATTTATTGTGCATATATACTGGTTAATACTGTTTAAATGGCATTTCTGAGATACTGTGTGTATATGTGTGTGTGTGTGTGTGTGTGTGTGTATATATGTATGTATATATGTGTATATATATATATATATATATATATATATATATATGTGTGTGTATATATATATATATATATATATATATATATATATATATATATATATATATATATATATATATATATATATATATATATATATATATATATATATATATATGTGTGTATTTGTATATATATATGAATGGGTTTATTAACACTTTCTCCACAAAACACCAGACTGAATGTAAGAAAGATGGATGAGGGGGAAATGTAATGTCAGTGGGAATTTCCCACTGTTATGTGGGCCACTGTCTGATCCTGCGGAACTCCGTCAGCGGTCAGCCATAGAACACTTTAAGTTCTGTGTGTGGGTTGTTGGGAGGCAGGCGGGAGGACAGGACAGCGCAGGACGGGCGGGCGTGAAGGAGCACGGTGTGACGTCAGCACGTCGCACCGTGGTCAGGAACACAGCACAGGGTGGTCAGGAGCACAGTGCAGGGCGGGCAGCAGGGAGAGCGGTGTGACATCAGCACGTCACATCGCGAGTCGGCCGGTGCTGGACGGGGCTGTGTCTCAGCGGTGCGACCGTCCATTACCCCCAGGAATTTCATTTTTACCCCATTTAGGGTAATTTACCCCTGTTCCCTGACCATTGCACTAGACCGACTTGTCTGAGCTGCATGTTGCATCAGATTTATCGTGAACACTCCCAGCAGCTTCCTGGGAATTAGATCGCATCCTGGACTTTAAATTTTCACTAGATTCAATTCAGATATATCTGATGCAGTCTATCATGTGCACCTGATTTCTTCAGATTCAGGTAAATCCTTGGTGCAGCACCAAAGATCTATAGCCCAGACATATCTGACACGGGACTGCGCATCGGAACGGAGGAGCCATCCGTTGTGACACTTTTCATCAGAAATCTGACTAGTATATGTGGCCCAAGAATATTAACATATGACCCATGCTTATCACTGACTTTGTAACAGTTCTACAAAAGTACAGTTTTTTGTTTAAACTACGATTTAGTAAGGGGTTGGTGATGTAAGAATTTGGCCTGACTCATCTATGTATCACTGGGTGGGAAGAAAGACAACTCTATAGGGGTTAATTATCCTTACTGGAAGATGAGGTTCAGTATGATACAAGATGAGCCATAGTAAATAATGCTGCTTGTAAGTTGTTTTTGCTGTGTTCAGCTTCCCCCCACACCCATGGATACTGCACTCTATTAAAATGTTATTTATTATTGATCCTCTTCTAATGCCCATTTTACTTATAAAACCCCTCTATTTTCTACCTGTGTACCCTAGCTTTAGGTGTTTGCACTTGAACTTTACATGGGGAATTGACGCCCAAATATTAAATCTCCTGATGGGAGCTGCTGTGCAAGTAGCCTCATTTCTTGCTGCGTGTAGGCTGTGCATAGGACGGTGCCTACTTATGCGTGTACGTGCAAAAACAAGATTTTAATTTACAGGAATTTTTATTTTTAAAAATGGTATAGGGGTTGGGTAAGGTGTAGTGGAGCAATACATTTAGTTTTACTGCCAAATAATGTTTCCTGTATTCTTAGAGGTGGTGGTTTATCATTTCATTATGCACATGTGTACATAATGAGCCTACTCCAAAATTGCATGTATGTTCGACATAAGTACTCTGCACTTGTATGCACAGAGCTAAAGGCTTTATACACTTCTCTGTGACGCACCCACCACCTCTACACATACCTAGTTTGATAGTCGTCATCCTGGTCTGTATGCAAGGATCTGCCTAAAAACAGCCATGTTTATTCCTCCGCCCAACTCTGCATCGCCCATAAATCTATTGGCACACTATCACTGATCGTTGGCTACATAAGAGCACCCTGTTTCAGCCCAGTTCTACCCCTTCAGTCACAAGTAAAGATGAGACTGAGATGCATATAACTCTGCTTCCCCTGTATGCAGAGCATGCACAACGCAAGATACGCAGCACATATATGCGTCCGTTCATCTCTGCATCAAACCCGCTGTCTTTATAGCCCCACCCTCTCATGATTAATATAGACCCCAGGAGGGTAAACTGAGGACCTGCCTAGCAAATGTGTAAAAAGCCTCACAGAGCGCTGTTACTTGGCCGAGTGCAAGATTTGAGTTGTACTTTCTCAGAAGACCCCTTTTAAAGCATTTGCCAGAATACAAATATTTCAATCTGCAAATATTTTTTGATTGTAAATTACCCTTGTATTAAGTTTTATACGGCTTTTAGTAAACAGACATTTTAAGTAGCTTTTATGTGACATTGAAATAGTAGGGCTGAATAAAATGAGATGTGTTTAAACAAATAAGTACATTCAAAACTACCTAAAGATCTAATTTGTACATTCTAAATCACGTATGATACCATAGTAAAGGGAGGGATGCGGTTAAGATGGCGGCAGTCAGGGTTCCCGGCAGTCGGAATAACGACACCCTTCAGAATGCTACTGCCAGAATCCTGACAGGGTCAGGAGACCAATGCCAGAATACGGACCAGAAGTATAGTGGGCAAATGTATGTACAGGGTGGAAGGCAGCAGATAGGCACCAGTAACTAGCACCATCTGAAGATGGTGTTAACCATTGTAACCTACTATCGGCTACAGATCTTAAATTGCACAGGGTGTGGGATCCCTGTGGGTGTATTTTTAACAATGAATCTTAATTTCCTTTTGCCTCGAATAGCGCCGCTGATAAATAATAATTATTGGGTCTAGGACTTGATAATTAATAAATACGCCCTTAAGTATTGTTGAACAAAGTCATGCATAACAGTACCTAGTAAATTCAGTTACGTTTTTTTCTAATCTATTCCAAAATAATTCCCTCTCTCACCAGCGCGTAGAAAAATCTGTAATACTTTTTTTATTCGTAATCCTTGCTATAATAGTATTAGTTTAGAGACTCTTTATGTTTTACTTATGCTAATGCTGCCGGCCGACAGAAATGTTTCAGGAATAAGCACTTTGTAAGTGAAAATATATTTTATGACTAATTACAAAAGTTTATTAACCTGTATTATGTTTTATTTGATTCAGCCACATGTAAAGTTCTTCATAGTTTGTTTTGGATTTATTAACTAAGTAGCAATTGTTAATAAATACATGGTTTTTATTCACCTCTTCTAGCCAAGTCAAAACCAAGTCAGCATAGAACAGCCTTGACTGTCCGATTGCCAGCTCATTTATTCATTGTATACTTCAAGGCTCTTAAAGGCTCTTTCCTGTACATTCTATAAAAAAAATGACTGCCGCTGTAGATTTTCCTTCCTAAGATCCAAACTGTTTGACCAATGGCCAAGTTTACTCCAAGGTTTAACCACCTCATAAATCCTTTTTTCTTTATATGATGTATTGTTTTTTAGACTTTGCAAATGTGTAAGCAAAATATTGCTGTTAAAAAGATGATGTTGTGTACACACACACACACACACACACACACACACACACACACACACACACACACACACACACACACACACACTATAGCAATGTTTTCATTTGGTTGCCTTTTATTAGAGTAGTAATACCCATTTTCCCCTGGGTTTTTGCAGCCCGGGATTTAGGTCAGTGGAAAAGCAAACGGCCCATCCATGACGCTGCTTATTATACGTGTCTGAGACCTGGGAATTTTCAGGGTTGGCAGTGAAAAATGGGTATTAGGGAAGTTAAATTCAAGTAATATAGAATGTTCTGTTTAGATGATAATATATAATTTTATTTTTTTCAACTGTTCTGCCTATCAGACCAGGACATCATAGAAAATATGTACAATGTAAAAATAATTGGTTTCATGATGAAGATGAGGACAAATTGAGCTATATCTCACCCAATGATATAGACATCTGAAAGTTGCCCATATAATTCCGATGGCCATTCATAGTAAATCTCATGTTAGGATCGTGTGTTTGGCATGATGTAAAGATCACTTTTGGACCACTTGTACATGGAACAGTCATGATTAAGTTGGAGCAAATGATGCCTTGATATTCTTCCAGACTTCGGGTGCTAGAATGTAGGTGACTGGCTACATGGCCTTTGTATATTTAAGGGGAGAATAGATAGCTTTTGCTATCCTTTGTTTTGAGAACTCATGACTACTACTGTAGCAAAGAATATCTTTTCATTTTTATTTTTTTTCACTATGGTGGTAGCAGTATGGTAACACTTACAGTACTAACCCTTTTATATATTTTATCTTCATTTTAGAAACAGAAAATTGTAATTTTGTTTTGGGTTGTTTTCTTAATATATTCTTAAAATAAATGTTTATTACATAAGATCATCATAGCAGAATACTGTATGTTGCCAAAAACCCTGCTCCTATCTCTAATGTCCCTCCTGTAGCAATTAGGTAGGTGTTCCTTCCACATGAAATCATTGTTATATTTATAATAAAAAGCAAAACAGTCCTGGACATGCATTTAATATTATTGGCATTTTAAATCCGGGGGCCAAATCCGCTGATGAGCAGTCAGTTTGAAAAGCTGTAGCTTAATAAATACATCCTGTGGTGTCAATGCAGTTAGGAGCAAAGGGGGTCGAAATGCCATTGCAGCAGAACCCGAATTCACCCCCTCATGCCCAATCTCGCAGTGGACTTGCTGATTTTTGTATGGAACCCATTGGGGCAAATCAATTAACTCACCCCCACAAGTAAAGGGGGCGAGTTGCCATCTGATGGTGTGTAAATGGCTCACACATTTTTGCTATGAACAAAAATGAGTGAATCTGATAACATCGTAAGTTATTATTATACCTTTATATGGCGCCACAAGTGATCCGCAGCGCCCAATTAAAGAGTACATTTAGCTGCACTTACTTGTGGGAGCAAGCACATTGGCCATAATTTAATTCCCCCCTATGAGTCAAACTGTGCTGCACATGATAAGACAGATGATAAAATTTAGAGTGGGAGACTTCAGCTAATCATGTTGTCTCAATGGCCAGGACAGAATAATGAAGTTTACCTTACACAAGAACCATGACTGTCCATTCAGGTTATTCATTT
Source organism: Pseudophryne corroboree (assembly GCF_028390025.1). Taxonomy (NCBI): domain Eukaryota; kingdom Metazoa; phylum Chordata; class Amphibia; order Anura; family Myobatrachidae; genus Pseudophryne; species Pseudophryne corroboree. Next base: position 952,431,729 of record NC_086444.1, on the reverse strand, counting down.
ACTTCCTCTCGTACTGAGCATGACAAATACTTTTTCTGTTCTGAAAACTGCAGCTGCATCATTAATGGGTGTAGTATGAGTGGCCGGGATCCCGAGCTCCAGCATACCGGCGCCAGGAACCAGACCACCGGCATACCGACAGCTGGGTGAGCGCTAATGAGCCCCTTGTGGGCACAGTCGCGCGCTACGTGCGCCACAAGATTTATTCTCCCTCCAGGGGGGTCGTGGACCCCCAAGACGGAGAATATGTGTCGGCATGCCAGCGGTCGGGATCCCGGCGCCAGTATGCTGGTCGCTGGGATCCCGGCTGGCGGCATACTGAAGACCACCCTCATTAATGCTTACCTTCCAAAATTACAAACATCGGAATATGCATCCACGGTTATGGCTGGGGCTGTGACTGGAAAATAATTGGTGTACATAGCATCTCTGTAGTGCTAAACCACCGCCAAAACTAGCTCCCACCCATCTATAAGAATCTTGACTTGCCACATGCATCACAAGCACCTGCCAATGCTGTGCGTGTTACTCAGAGGCGTAACTAGGGTTTTCAGAGCCCAGGGCAAGATGAAGAGTGGCGGCCCCCCCCCCCCCCCCAAACCTCCTAAAAAAATATATCATGCACCGAAAAAATGGGTGTGGCCACGCACCAGAAAGGGTGTGGCCACATACCAGAAGGGGCATGGCCACTGACAATGGGGCCTGCCAACATTACTATCACCTACCCCTTGTGTCATCTCTCAGCAACCCTCATTCAATTTTTGCACATTACGCACGCAGAGTCCCCTTTTAACACAGTATGCATGCTGAGTCCCCTTTTTACACAGTGCCTTATACACAATTGCCACACAGTGCCCCCCTGCTGGCTGCCGCTTACATCAGCCTGGATCCCCGCTTGCTGTCGCCGCTGCCGCTGGCCTCATCTATGTGAGGGGAGGAGAGTGCAGCGCAGCACCTCTCCTGCCCCTCAATGCTCCATGAACACTGGTCTCCGGCGGCGGCTATCTTAAATGTGGCGCCGGTTCGTTAGCCAATCAGGAGCCGGTCCGCAAACTCTGATTGGCTAACGCTGCCGGAGACCAGACAGACACTCACACTGGGCAGTGAGCACATTGAGGGGCAGGAGAGACGCTGCGCTCTCCTCCGCTCACATTGCAGCGGGACAGGGGCAGAGCAATAGTGGGGGCGGGAGGACATGATGCCATGGCCGGCGGCGGCGCCCCCCTCTGCTGGGCCTACCAAGGCGCCCAGGGCACGTGCCCTGCTCGACCCCCCTTAGTTACGTCTCGGGTGTCACTACATATAGAAACACGCTCTAGACATGCCTCCTAATTTCCTATGATTTAGGCTAAATGACCACCTGACTGTCCCCTGAAGTTATTGCCCCACCGCAATCTGGAAGAGGCATGTAAATGTTTGTGTTGGCATAAGTTTGGTTCCACTGACTTATTCTCTATAGTTTTAGAAATGTAAAAAAACTAAGCATACTTTTATTTTACAGCATACTTATGCAATACAGGAATTACTGCGTAAATGCTTGGTTTATATTGACGTCTCTTTGAACAGCCTTTTGGGAGATTGAGGTAATGACAGCTGAAGAATCTGTTTATCAGCATAGCCATTACCCATGATTTTGTTTTTACTAGAGACTTACGCTGATAATTGGTTCAAGACCATGACAATAACAACTCCAATTAAAAACATATAACCGTGATTACTTGTTTTATCTTATGTTAAATGAGGAAAATAGTGACCATGTTGTGCAGTAAGGATTTTGTAAAACTAAATGATTTGTGTGTCTACAAAAAACACATCATTTATACAAACATCCCTCACTCCATTTGTGTATTTGTTAGGGAATTACCATGCTCTCGAAATTAAGGATTGCCCAAGGAGGATTGCTAAAAAGAAAAAGCTTGTTTTAAAGGAAACTGATCAATATAAGCCTGTGCTAATGGGGATGCGTTCAGTTTACTTTACTAAGACGCTAATGAGTAAACGCCATAAGGCCTAAGGGTTTTGTTTTTTCTTCTTCCTTAAATTGTGTACAGGGATCTTTTCCAAAGTGTTGTCTGTAAGGAAATTAGCAGTGTGGTAACCTCATTGTTCCGTATAAAAGGATTTATATAGCTGTAAGAGGATTAGGTGTTTCAGCTCCTGTCTCTAATGCTTAACCTGTGAATGCTGGTCTGGAGCCAGTGTCCCTTGTATGCAAATCTACTGTCCTGTGCTTTGATGTCTTTAAACGGCCTGCCTCCATCCATAGTAAATTATTCCTCTGTTCTCACCTAATTGTAAGAGCAAAGGTAGCCTACGTCATAATAACTGTATGTAGATGCTTTATTGTAGCAGATGAGGTCATGTCATGGGAAATTCCAGGTGGATGAGTAAGGCAAACCCATATAAAGGATAGTCCTTTGCCTTGAGGGGAAAAAAAACATCAACTGCAGCCATAGCAGCACATTAGAGCTGGCAGAAAGGCTTCCCATTGGAAGCCGTATCTGCCGTTCACAGTCCAGCATTTGATTAGCAGATAGTGCTTCCAATAGGAAGCTACTGCAATCACTATGGGCTTACTGATGGTGGCGGATTTTTACTGGGAGGGGAGCTGCAACCATTCAGCCCACAGGTAAAATCCGCCACTGAGCGTACACTAGGGTGTAGGTTGTGTGGTGCACATTGCACACCCGGCACCCTTCAGAATACTTTCCTTTCCGTCTGCACTGCAGATATAACCGGAAACGTGGCCCAGATGACAAGTTTTTATAGATCTGCACATACAGAAATTATTGGTAAAATGGTGTTCGTGCCATTTACACAGAGGTTGGTGCATGCTTTGTAGACTCTGGCAAGTGCCAGAGGCTACTGCGGGGGAAAAAACGTAAGAGAGAGGGGCGTGACTGGTGCCCAATGGTTGCACACAGGACCTCCACTCTGTTGACACACTACTGTCCAGAAGGGCTAAGAAGTCCCATCTTCACTCAACTCTGCAGGAGTTCAAACTTGTATAGTTTGGGGATAAGGCAATTCTAATGCCCTTCCCCTATCGCCTTATTCCTTGCACCTAGAGCAGACATTCCCAAACTCTGTCCTCAAGGCACACTAAAGGTGCATACAACACACTGGGCGTTTTTGCCCAGCGTGTATGAACAGCGATGATCGCTGACATCGCTGGACTGAAAAGCGCTCAGTGCATACACACTAAGCACTTTCTCCCCTGCCCAGCGATGTCAGCAGGGGTAAGCAGCTTTCCATAGCAGGACACTATGGAAAGCTGCTCACCCCGCCGTTCATCTACTGGTAATTCCATTAGATGAACGGCGGCCGCCAGCGATGAAGTGGGAGCGTGCATCAGCGCTCATCGCTTGCTCATACACACTGGGCGGCCTTGAGCTGAAAGCAGCTCGACACACCAAAAGTGAGCCGTTTTCAGCTCAAAATCCCCCAGTGTGTACGGGCCTTAACAGTGCAGGCTTTAGTGATATCCAGGATTTAGCACAGATGGTTAAATAAAAATTAAATAAGGTACAAATTAAGTAATCTGTGTTCAAGCATGAATATCACTAAATATTTATGCTAGAAAGGGATTCCTCTGGCGCTTCCCATTATACAGACATTTCTATACCATGTTTCAAATGCAGTTACTGAATGAATACAGCTGAATGAAAATAATGTTTGTGAACAATTGTGGTAATAAGATGTTCTATATGACAAACAGGAATATTAGAGGTTTCTTACATCCAGAGGTTTCAGTATTGGAATCTCCTATGATACACCATCTGTTATTGTGGAGTTTTTGCCTGGGAACTGATCCGAAGAATCTATGAGCACTGTTGTTGTGGAGTTCTTGTCTGGAACATGATCCGAAGAATCTTGCAGGATGTAGGCAGGCCAGGAATCCAAGAACCACCAAAGCTTGGCCTTTGCAGGGTGTTTGGTAGACAGGTATAATAAGGACAGATCCAGAAAAGCAACCTCCTCACATCGGACCAGGAAACCTGATGACCAGCCTTTCTAGCATAAATATCTATTCGGGGGAAGGTGGATCCCCTCTATCCTCATAGGCAGCACCCCCACCACTTACTATACAGGAATAGTGTAGCGGTTAGCGCAGCCTTCTACCTAAGCATCTGTATGAATATCACTAAAACCTAGACTGTTAGTTTGCCTTGAGGACCGAGGTTGGGAATGCCTACTCTAGAGACTTGGAGAATTTTAATAATTACAGTCTGGTAATCAATGTGATCACAAGAATGACAAAACCCTATACAAGGGCCGTAACTAGGTGTATGCAAGCAGTGCTGTTTTACAGGGCTGCCCCATTGCACCTGCATGTGCCTTGCAGGGTGCCTGAAGCATTACCCTACAGCCAGTAGTGCTATTGTAGAGCTGCCTTGACCAAGAGCTTCTCCAGACAGGTACCCTGTAGCCTGTGGAACAGAGCCCTAATTTCCAGAGCTGGTGGCCCCAACCCCTAGGAAAGTTTAGAAGTGCTGCACTACACTGCCCACTGCTTAATAGAAATTGATAATAAGTCCACACATCTCATTCCTGGCTTCAAAAAGGTGCCCTTATTTCATTCAAGTTATTTGCATTTTTTTTTCCAAATAGTATGCATTGTTAGTATAGCATATTATTCCAAAACTATTTCTACATTTCATTCAAGATGGTGCAAACTAACCAAAAAAGTGCAGATGTTGTATTAAAAAGCTGTATAGAATCCTGATTTTTACTGTGTTTTAATGGTGGAATAGCAAGAACCAGTGCTTAAAGTAGTTCTAGGGAGGTGGTGGAACTCGCCTCCCCCTGACCCCCTGTGCGCCTCCTGTTGGGGCATGGTCTCAAAAAGAAAGGGGCGTGGTCACCAAATAGTATCCCCAATTAAAATGACGCCGCATAGTAGCACAATCTTATTCACATTACACCACATAGCAGTGTCCCTTATTCAAGCTATGACACAAAGCCCACAGTAGTAGCCAGTGCTTAAAGTGGTCCTAGAGAGGTGGTTTAACTCACCCCCCTCCCCACGGCGCCCATGTAATAAAGGTATTGCGCACGCCGTATGCGCGCACGGCAAAAAGGGGGCGTGGTCTCAAAAAGAAAGGGCCGTGGTCATACACTAGTAATAATGCCCACAGTAGTAACACCCAAGTGCAAATTTTTAAGTGGGGGTATGGAAAAGTGAAGGTTGTAATTATGTGCGCGCCGATGGTGTGCGCGCTCCTGAAAAGGCGGCATGGCCACGCAAAAGGGGGCGTGCCCTTCAGTGTAGTTTACCACAACATATACCCCTTATACACATTATGCACCACAATAATAGCCCTTTCACATTATAGCACACAGTATGAGCCGAAATTCACATTATGGGGTATATACAATTCAGGGCGAATTGCAGCAATTTTTCGCCCTTTTTAAATTCGACACAATTCGACCGTCGAATTCCGGCCGGCAGGTGCCGGAATTCGACATATTCAATAAAAAACGGATTCGACGGTCCCGCTGTCGAAAAACGGCCAATTGACGGATTTTGAATCGACTTTTGAGATGGTACAAAAAACGGTAAAAAAACCCGAAAAAAAAATTGCGTGGGGTCCCCCCTCCTAAGCATAACCAGCCTCGGGCTCTTTGAGCCGGTCCTGGTTGCAAAAATACGGGGGGAAAAATGACAGGGGATCCCCCGTATTTTAACAACCAGCACCGGGCTCTGCGCCTGGTCCTGGTGCATAAAATACGGGGGGGGGGGGGAAAGAGTAGGGGTCCCCCATATTTTTTGTACCAGCACCGGGCTCCAATAGCTGGACAGATAATGCCACAGCCGGGGGACACTTTTATACCGCTCCCTGCGGCCGTGGCATTAAATACCCAACTAGTCACCCCTGGCCGGGGTACCCTGGAGGAGCGGGGACCCCTTCAATCAAGGGGTCCCCCCCCCAGGCACCCAAGGACCAAGGGTGAAGCCCGAGGCTGTCCCCCCCCCATCCAAGGGCTGCGGATGGGGGGCTGATAGCCATGTGTAAAAATGAACGAATATTGTTTTTTGCAGAAGAACTACAAGTCCCAGCAAGCCTCCCCGCAAGCCTCCCCGCAAGCTGGTACTTGGAGAACCACAAGTACCAGCATGCGGGGGGAAATGGGCCCGCTGGTACCTGTAGTTCTTCTGCAAAAAAAATACCCAACTAAAAACAGGACACGCACACCGTGAAAATACAACTTTATTTCACACATGCCGACACATACATACTTACCTATGTTGACACGCCGACTGCCACGTCTCCAAGGTCGAAGAATCCGGGGTACCTGAAAATAAAATTATATACTCACCTAAATCTAGTGTCCTGTGATATTTGTGATCCACGTACTTGGCAAAACAAAAAAACGCATACCCGATCCACACGGACTGAAAGGGGTCCCATTGGTTACACATGGGACCCCTTTCCCCGAATGCAGAGACCCCCCGTGACTGCTGTCACAGAAGGTCCCTTCAGGCAATCAGGGAGCGCCACGTCGTGGCACTCTCCTGATTGGCTGTATGCGCGTCTGAGCTGTCAGACGCGCTTCGCACAGTCCCCTCCATTATCTTCAATGGTGGGAACTTTGCGGTCAGCGGTGAGGTCACCCGTGGTCAGCGGCTGACCGCGGGTAACCCCACCGCTGACCGCAAAGTTCCCACCATTGAAACTAATGGAGGTGCTGTGCGATGCGCTGTCTGCCAGCTCAGACGCGCATAGGGAATCAGGAGAGTGCCAGGACGTGGCGCTCTCTGATTGCCTGAAGGGACCCTCTGTGACAGGAGTCACAGGGGGTCTCAGCATTCGGGGAAAGGGGTCCCATGTGTAAACATGGGACCCCTTTCAGTCCGTGTGGATCGGGTAAATGCGTTTTTTTATTTTGCCAAGTACGTGGATTACAAATATCACTGGACACTGGATTTAGGTGAGTATAAATTTCTCTTCAGGTACACCCCGTGGATTCTACTTGGACAAGTGGACCGAACGTCGTGTCAACATAGGTAAGTATGTGTGTGTGTGTGTGTCGACATGTATGTAATAAAGTTGTACTCTCAAGGTGTGCGTGTCCTGTTTTTATTTGGGTATTTTTTTTGCAGTAGAACTACAGGTACCAGCGGGCCCATTTCCCCCCCCGCATGCTGGTACTTGTGGTTCTCCAAGTACCAGCTTGCGGGGGAGGCTTGCTGGGACTTGTAGTTCTTCTGCAAAAAACAATATTCTTTCATTTTACTCAAGGCTATCAGCCCCCCATCCGTAGCCCTTGGATGGGGGGGGACAAGTCTCGGGCTTCACCCCTGGCCCTTGGGTGGCTGGGGGGTCCCCACTCCTCCAGGGTACCCCGGCCAGGGGTGACTAGCACTACTCTTTTTGTCCCCCGTATTTTTTGGACCAGGCGCAGAGCCCGGTGCTGGTTGTTAAAATATGGGGGGATCCCCTGTCATTTCCCCCCCGTATTTTTGCAACCAGGACCGGCTCAAAGAGCCCGAGGCTGGTTATACTTAGGAGGGGGGACCCCACGCAATTTTTTTTTCGGGTTTTTAACCCATTCCATAAATAAATTAAATATATTTAAAAAAATATATAAATAATACTTGTGCCTCCTAAATAGACAAACCAAGTACCTAATCCCTTCTAATATAAATAGATATGCTATTAGCAATAAAAAAAAACACAAAAAAACATGTTTTTAATTTTTTTTATTACATTCCGCCAGCAAAGTGAGGCGGATTGAAAATGACGAATTTACTGTCAAAAAGCACTGTTGTCGAATTTACATTCTTCAATTGAATATACTTTTGTCGAAAAGCCGCGTTTGTACCATTGCAGAAATGTCGAATTTGTCAAATGTCGAATTTCAAAAAGTCGAATTTGAAAAGTCCGTGTTTTTTTGACGAAAAGTACTGTATTGCATTGTCGAATTATTTTTTATTTTGGCGAAAAAGTCCAGTTTTTTCGACATTTTCGGGAATTCGACCGCAATTGCATATACCCCTATACCACACAGTATGAGCCGAGATTCATATTACACCACACAGTATGAGCCAAATTCACATTACACCACACGGTATGAGCCGAAATTCACATTATAGCACATGGTATGAGCCGAAATTCACATTATAGCACACGGTATGAGCCGAAATTCACATTATAGAGTGACAGCAGGGATATGGAAAATGACAGCAGGGACATGGAAAGTGACAGCAGGGGCATACAGTAGGGACTAGGGAGAGAGTAAGGCAGCAGGTTAGATTACCTGTTTAGCAGCTGCAGTGGTCTGCGGTGCTGTGGATGAGTAGGCTGTGGTAGGCATGGAGTGGAGGAGGCTGTGGGCCTCTGAGATAGTGCAGAGGAGGAGGCTGTGGGCATGCAGAGGTCCGAGGGCTGAAGGCGGCTGCAGTGGATCGGGAACCAGGCTGGTTTATTATCCCTGCCGCCGCATCGAGCTCCTGTGACCACGGTGCTAATATTTCAAAACTGCTGCGGACCGGCAGCCAATCAGTGACAGAGTTGAACTAGTAGCGCCACGGTCACAGGAGCGCGATGCGGCGGCAGGGATTATAAAGCCAGCCTGTTCCCAGATCCGCTGCAGCTGGGAGTCTGGAACCAGGGCTTCCAGTGCGGCGGCGATGGTAGGGGCAGAGCGACGGAGGGCGGACCGGGAGCTCAGCTTCTTTGTCGGCCCATACAGTAATGCCCGCAGCAGTAGCACCCCTTATACTATGCCCACAGTAGTAGTGCCCCTTATTCAATACCCGCAATAGTAGTGCCCCTTATGTCCCCAGGAGTGGTGCCCCTTATGAAGTGTCCCCTTTACAATGCCCTCATTAGCAGTGCACCCCATCAGTAATGCCCTTAATGGTAATGCCCCTGTGTAGTATTGCCCCCAGTAGTAATGTTGCCTGTAGTAATGCCCCCAGTCGTTTAGCCCCAGTAGTCATGCCCCCACTGGTAATGCCCCTGCAGTTATGACCCCAGTAATTTACTCCCCCCCCCCCCCCCCCCCCACCCCCCCCCCCCCCCCGATCCCCCCTTTAGTTTAGACTCCCAGGGGTAATGCCCCAGTAGTTTTGGCCCATGTAGTTTAGCCCCCAGTGGTAATGCCCCCTGCAGTTGTGGTCGGGTTGTTTAGCCCCTGTAGTTTATCTCCATGTTGATTGCCCCTCGTTAGTAATGCCCCAATAGTTTGCCCCCTTGTAGTAATACCCCCTGTAGTTATACCCCCAGTAGTTTAGCTCCTGTAGTTATGCCCCCTTGTAGTTAAGCCCCCAATAGTAATGCTGCCAGTAGTTTAGCCCCCCTGTAGTTTGCCCCCTTGTAGTAATGCCCCCAGCAGTAAAGCCCCCCCAGTAGTTTGCCCCTTTGTAGTTTGCCCCCAGTATTAAAGCCCCCCAGTAGTTTGCCCCTCTGTAGTAAAGCCCCCCAGTAGTTTGCCAGCCCCCCAGTAGTTTGCCCCTCTGTAGTATAGCCCCTCAGTAGTTTGCCCCTCTGTAGTATAGCCCCCCAGCAGTTTGCCCCTCTGTAGTATAGCCCCCAGTAGTTTGCCCCCAGAAGTATAGCCCCCCCCAATAACAGCGCCACTACTAGTACACATATGGGGGGGGGGGGGGGGAAGAGAGGCACCATACTTACCAAGCCCCGCTCCCACCGCAGTCCTCTCTGGGCGTCCGCTCCTCGGCACTATGGGAGAGGCGTCATGACGTGGTTTCATCCTTTCATATAAACCAACCTATTGTGGTGCCTGTGGCTACTACTGACTTGGAGGATTCCGAGTTGCTTGATGTAGTCAGGGCTTTGAAGGTTTATGTAGCCAGAACGGCTAGGGTCAGGAAAACAGAGTCTTTGTTTCTCCTGTATGCTTCCAACAAGCTTGGTGCTCCTACTTCAAAGCAGACTATTGCTCGCTGGATCTGTAACACGATTCAGCAGGCTCATTCTGCGGCTGGATTGCCGCTGCCAAAATCAGTAAAGGCCCATTCCACTAGGAAGGTGGGCTCTTCTTGGGCGGTTGCCCGAGGGGGTCTCGGCATTACAGCTTTGCCGAGCGGCTACTTGGTCAGGTTCAAACACTTTTGCAAAGTTCTACAAGTTTGATACCCTGGCTGTGGAGGACCTTGTGTTTGCTCAATCGGTGGCTGCAGAGTCATCCGCACTCTCCCGCCCGTTTGGGAGCTTTGGTATAATCCCCATGGTCCTTACGGAGTCCCCAGCATCCACTAGGACGTTAGAGAAACTAAGATTTTACTTACTGGTAAATCTATTTCTCGTAGTCCGTAGTGGATGCAGAAGAAGTCCCAAGTGCGGACTTCTTCTGCAATGGTTGTATATAGTTATTGCTTCAATAAGGGTTATGTTATGGTTGCATCAGGGTTGGACCTGATGCTCTGTTGTTGTCATACTGTTGACTGGCTGTTATAAACTCATGTTATACGGTGTGATTGGTGTGGCTGGTATGAATCTTGCCCTGGATTACCAAAATCCTTTCCTTGTACTGTCCGCTCTTCTGGGCACAGTTTCTCTAACTGAGGTCTGGAGGAGGGGCATAGAGGGAGGAGCCAGAGCACACCAGAACCTAAATTCTTTCTTGAAGTGCCCATGTCTCCTGCGGAGCCCGTCTATTCCTCATGGTCCTTACGGAGTCCCCAGCATCCACTACGGACTACGAGAAATAGATTTACCGGTAAGTCAAATCTTATTTATATATATATATATACATATATATATATATATATATATATATGTATATGTGTATATATATATATATATATATGTGTGTGTGTATGTATATGTATATATACATATGTGTGTGTGTGTGTATGTATGTATGTATGTGTATATATATATATATATATATATATATATATATACACACACACATATACGCATATATATATATATATATATACACACACACACACACACACACACACACACATATATATATATATATATATATATATATATATGTGTGTGTGTGTATATGGTGTATGTATGTATATATATATATATATATATATATATATATATATATATATATATATATATATGTATATGTGTGTGTGTGTGTGTGTATATATATATATATATATATATATATATATATATATATATATATATATATATATATATATATATATATATATATATATATATAGTGTGGAGTAGTCCGGCACTCACTGGATGCAGTGTGTAATAGTCCTGGGTGCCCTCTGTGGTAGTGTTGATAAGAAAAAGGAATCAGCGGCACTCCAGGTTTTGTTCAATCAAAATAGTTGTATTTAAAGCATCACAAGATACAAAAGTGAACCGACGTTTCGGGGCCCAACGCCCCTTCTTCAAGGTGTATGTGATGTATGTGCAAAGGGCTTACCTTATATACCGTGAGATCCCGCCAACCACCCGTGAAGACGGACGCCACCGGCCGCTCTGTCTCCCTCGCGTTCCCTGGACTTCCGGGTCCGCTCTGGATGACGTCACGCGTCCTTGCGTCGGGTTGCTATGGCAGCAGCCGGCGCACAGGATCGCGCTGGCCGGGGCTGTCAGAAAAAGTGAACAGTGAAGTTAGAATAGACGCACCCGTGCACGATCTATCTACATTATGTTGCAGTAGTGTAATCTTTAACAGAATGCAAGCAAAGAAATAGTGGCATTACATGGGATTGCAATAAATATAAAATGTATGCACATATAAAGTACTAGTTATTTAATGCTGGGAAGCCGTAATGCCTTACTTGAGAGACATGTTGATAGCCATAAATTCAGTATAGTGCCTGCCCAAGAATTAGAAAAGTGGAATCCATTGTGGTAACACCGTGGATGCAAGGTGTCTCTTAATCTACATAATCTATTGGCAGACACTAGTACCCGCTACTTTGTGGTGTGTAAGGTCATTTGAATAATGATAATGATAATAATAATAGTAGGAAAAGTCCAGCCTTATGCATCCATCTGTATTCAATACAATGTTACTGTAGGGAGTTCCAAGCAATGTTCTCATTTAAGCCCCTAGGGCTTATGGTGTTAAGTTTAAAAATCCATCTTGCTTCAAGCGTGAGAAGTTTGCCCCCTCTGTTTCCCCCTCGGATGGTATCTGGTACTTGATCTATGAGGATATGTTTGAGCGAGCTCAATGGGTGTCTTTTCTCAGCAAAGTGTCTGGCAACAGGTTGGTCGATCTTTTTCCCTGATAGTGCTTGACTGATTGCAGACCTGTGGAGGGCCATGCGTTCCCTTGCTGTCCTGATGGTCTTCCCTACATAGCCTATGCCACATGGGCATGTTATGAGATAGACTATGAATTTAGAGGTGCAAGTCAAAACTTGTTTAATTTGTCCATTCTTATCGGACAAGGGGAATTTGAAAGAAGATCCAGTCAACATGTGTGTGCATGTCGTGCACCCCAGGCATCTGTAACATCCAGGTTTTTTCTTGAGGAAGTTTGAGGGGGGAGTTGGGGTATCGGTGAATCCTGTTATGTCTGAGTGGACTATACTATCTTTGATGTTTTTACCCCTCAGAAAACACGCCATGGGTCTTTTAGACCTGAAGCAATTGAGATGTTCATCAGTTCGCACTATGGGCCAGAGAGCTCTCACTGCTCTCTGGACCACTGGGCTGGTAGTAGTATATGTAGTTTTCCATGGGATTATCTGTTGAGTTGGATCCGTGCGTTCAGCGGATGGAATATGTCGGGTGTTCATGGATAGAATCTCTTTCTTCTGTTGGTTTAGTAGGGACTTGTCATATCCTCTTTGGGCAAATTTGTTGACTAGAGAGTCAAGTTGGATTGCCAACATAGTGTTGTCGCTGTTGATCCTAGCTAGTCTCAACATTTGAGATTTAGGTAGGCCCTTGATTAATGATCTCGGGTGATGACTGTTAGCCCTCAAGAGGTTGTTCTTGTCAGTTGGTTTAGTGTAAACTGACGTGGACACAGTGTGGTTGAAACAAGTCACATGAACATCCAGGTAATCTGCCTCTGTAGTGCTGGTTTTGAATGTAAATTTAATTGGTGAGTTGGTAGAATTGATGTGTTGCATCAGTTGTATAAACAGGTCTTCACCTCCAGTCCATAGCATGAATACATCATCTATGTATCTGGTGTATAATAGAATGTGCTCCGATATCTTGTCATCCAGGAAGAAGAACTTCTTTTCTTCCTGGAACATGAAAATGTTCGCATATGACGGAGCGACAGAACTCCCCATCGCACACCCCGACTGTTGTTTGTAAAATTTCCCGTTAAACAGGAAATAATTCCTCCGCAATGTCAGTTCCAGTAGTTGTAGAAACAACTCATGTCTAATGCTTTGGACATCTTCCTGGATCAGAAACCTCTTCATTGCCTCCAGTCCCTCTGTGTGGGGGATGCTTGTGTATAAATTACACACATCCATTACACATAATAGTGTGTCTGAAGGGATGACTTGGATATTTCTTAGGGCTTTAAGGAATTCAGTTGTATCCTTGATGAAGGTAGGTTGCTTTTGGACGAGGGGTTGAAGGATAAAGTCCAGAAACTGTGAAATTGGTTGGTATAAAGAATTTCTTGCGGAGATGATGGGGCGTCCAGGGGGGTTCTCCAGATCTTTATGGATTTTTGGTGTGGTGAATAAGACTGGTACAACCGGAAATTGCTGTGAAAGGGTTTTAAATAATTTGTTGGAAATTTCTAGATCCTCCTTGGCTCTGTCCAAGATGTCGTCTAATTCCCGTTTGTATTGGACAGTGGGATCCGTTGGTAATATGGAGTAGGTATTTGGGTCTGCTAGTTGTCTGTCGATTTCTCTGATGTATTCAGATAGGTTCTGAATAACGATCCCCCCGCCTTTATCCGCTGGTCTAAATACCACATCAGTATAGTTACTGAGGTCTTTGAGGGCTGCTTTCTCTGCCCGAGACATGTTAAAGTGAATTTTGTTTGATGCTTTAGAATACTTGTCGACTGAGGTATCCAACAGTCGTATGAAAGTCTTGATGGAGGCGTTTGTTGAGGGGGGATCAAAAGTAGAACTCGATCTGCTGTTAAAGAATTCAGAGAATGTATCCGGTGTAGGGTCAGGTGGTTTATTTTGATAGAATTCTTGTAGGCGTAACTTCCTTGCAAAACGGTGGGACTCCAAATTCCACCTAAAATTATCATGTTGGTTTGTTGGCACGAAGGAAAGTCCCTTGTTTAGGACCGCCATCTCGGTGTCATTGAAAATCCTGGAGGACAAGTTGTAAACTAGAGTTTCTTTTTGGCAACTAGATTTCTGGTGCCTTTTGTTTTGGCCACCCCTGCGGGTGGGAGATCTTTTGGGAGGCTTGATTTGGCCGCTCCCTGTGCTTTTTCTAAAGGGATGTCGGTGGTCTGTGATGGATCTTCTGAGTCCCCCGCCGCGAATTCACTATCGCTGGTAGTGGAGGTTTTTCTAAGCGATTGACCTTCTCTTCGCCTCCTCCAACTGGGGTTAAATTTAGATTGTCTTTGGCCTGGAGCAGATCTTTCACCTCCCATGATCCATTTATAAACTTTGTTTTCCTCATAGTCGGTTTTGACTAGATCCAATTTATTGTGCTTAAAGCGGATCAATTCACGCTTATAGGTATCGCACTGGTTTTTCAATCTGGGGATCCAGTCCTGAGTTTGGTCCTGTTGGAGAATGGGTAAATGTACTCGTTCAAACTCAGATATCTTGTCTTTAGTATGTTTCAACTCCCGACCTACCTCCTCCCTCATACTCTTAGTCATAGAGGAGGTAGGTCGGGAGTTGAAACATACCAAAGACAAGATATCTGAGTTTGAACGAGTACATTTACCCATTCTCCAACAGGACCAAACTCAGGACTGGATCCCCAGATTGAAAAACCAGTGCGATACCTATAAGCGTGAATTGATCCGCTTTAAGCACAATAAATTGGATCTAGTCAAAACCGACTATGAGGAAAACAAAGTTTATAAATGGATCATGGGAGGTGAAAGATCTGCTCCAGGCCAAAGACAATCTAAATTTAACCCCAGTTGGAGGAGGCGAAGAGAAGGTCAATCGCTTAGAAAAACCTCCACTACCAGCGATAGTGAATTCGCGGCGGGGGACTCAGAAGATCCATCACAGACCACCGACATCCCTTTAGAAAAAGCACAGGGAGCGGCCAAATCAAGCCTCCCAAAAGATCTCCCACCCGCAGGGGTGGCCAAAACAAAAGGCACCAGAAATCTAGTTGCCAAAAAGAAACTCTAGTTTACAACTTGTCCTCCAGGATTTTCAATGACACCGAGATGGCGGTCCTAAACAAGGGACTTTCCTTCGTGCCAACAAACCAACATGATAATTTTAGGTGGAATTTGGAGTCCCACCGTTTTGCAAGGAAGTTATCAAAATAAACCACCTGACCCTACACCGGATACATTCTCTGAATTCTTTAACAGCAGATCGAGTTCTACTTTTGATCCCCCCTCAACAAACGCCTCCATCAAGACTTTCATACGACTGTTGGATACCTCAGTCGACAAGTATTCTAAAGCATCAAACAAAATTCACTTTAACATGTCTCGGGCAGAGAAAGCAGCCCTCAAAGACCTCAGTAACTATACTGATGTGGTATTTAGACCAGCGGATAAAGGCGGGGGGATCGTTATTCAGAACCTATCTGAATACATCAGAGAAATCGACAGACAACTAGCAGACCCAAATACCTACTCCATATTTCCAACGGATCCCACTGTCCAATACAAACGGGAATTAGACGACATCTTGGACAGAGCCAAGGAGGATCTAGAAATTTCCAACAAATTATTTAAAACCCTTTCACAGCAATTTCCGGTTGTACCAGTCTTATTCACCACACCAAAAATCCATAAAGATCTGGAGAACCCCCCTGGACGCCCCATCATCTCCGCAAGAAATTCTTTATACCAACCAATTTCACAGTTTCTGGACTTTATCCTTCAACCCCTCGTCCAAAAGCAACCTACCTTCATCAAGGATACAACTGAATTCCTTAAAGCCCTAAGAAATATCCAAGTCATCCCTTCAGACACACTATTATGTGTAATGGATGTGTGTAATTTATACACAAGCATCCCCCACACAGAGGGACTGGAGGCAATGAAGAGGTTTCTGATCCAGGAAGATGTCCAAAGCATTAGACATGAGTTGTTTCTACAACTACTGGAACTGACATTGCGGAGGAATTATTTCCTGTTTAACGGGAAATTTTACAAACAACAGTCGGGGTGTGCGATGGGGAGTTCTGTCGCTCCGTCATATGCGAACATTTTCATGTTCCAGGAAGAAAAGAAGT
>NC_086444.1:952392937-952410437 GCF_028390025.1 Pseudophryne corroboree | reverse complement strand
AGATGGGCCCTCTGCAGCCACCACAGCAGAGACACCCTGGTTCTTGGAGACAGGGTTATCAGGCGATGCATCTGAAGATGCGATCCGGACCACTGGTCCAACAGGTCCCACTGAAAGATTCTGGCATGGAACCTGCCGAAAGGAATTGCTTCGTAAGAAGCCACCATCTTTCCCAGGACCCGCGTGCAGTGATGCACCGATACCTGTTTCGGTTTCAGGAGGTCTCTGACTAGAGATGACAGCTCCTTGGCTTTCTCCTCCGGGAGAAACACTTTTTTCTGGACTGTGTCCAGGATCATACCCAGGAACAGTAGACGTGTCGTCGGAACCAGCTGTGATTTTGGAATATTCAGAATCCAACCGTGCTGGTGTAGCACCTCCTGAGATAGTGCTACTCCCACCAACAACCGCTCCTTGGACCTCGCCTTTATTAGGAGATCGTCCAAGTACGGGATAATTAAAACTCCCTTTCTTCGAAGGAGTATCATCATTTCCGACATTACTTTGGTAAACACCCTCGGTGCCGTGGAGAGTCCGAACGGCAGCGTCTGGAATTGGTAATAGCAATCCTGTACCACAAATCTGAGGTACTCCTGGTGAGGATAGTAAATGGGGACATGCAGGTAAGCATCCTTGATGTCCAGGGATACCATGTAATCCCCCTCGTCCAGGCTTGCAATAACCGCCCTGAGCGATTCCATCTTGAACTTGAATTTTTTTATGTATGTGTTCAAGGATTTCAAATTTAAAATGGGTCTCACCGAACCGTCCGGTTTCGGTACCACAAACAGTGTGGAATAGTAACCCCATCCTTGTTGAAGTAGGGGCACCTTGACTATCACCTGCTGGGAATACAGCTTGTGAATTGCCTCTAGCACAGCCTCCCTGCCTGAGGGAGTTGTCGGTAAGGCAGATTTTAGGAACCGGTGGGGTGGAGACGCCTCGAATTCCAGTTTGTACCCTTGAGATACTATTTGCAGGATCCAGGGATCCACCTGTGAGCGAGCCCACTGATCGCTGAAATTTTTGAGGCGGCCCCCCACCGTACCTGGCTCCGTCTGTGGAGCCCCACCGTCATGCGGCGGACTTGGAAGAAGCGGGGGAGGACTTTTGCTCCTGGGAACCTGCTGTTTGTTGCAGCCTTTTTCCCCTACCTCTGCCTCTGGACAGAAAGGACCCGCCTTTTCCACGCCTGTTTTTCTGAGTCCGAAAGGACTGTACTTGATAAAACGGCGCCTTTTTAGGCTGTGAGGGAACATGGGGTAAAAATGCTGACTTCCCAGCAGTTGCTGTGGAAACTAGGTCCGAGAGACCATCCCCGAATAACTCCTCACCCTTATAAGGCAAAACTTCCATGTGCCTTTTTGAATCTGCATCCCCTGTCCACTGGCGAGTCCATAAGCCTCTCCTAGCAGAAATGGACAGTGCACTTATTTTAGATGCCAGCCGGCAGATCTCCCTCTGTGCATCTCTCATGTATAAGACTGAGTCTTTAATATGCTCTATGGTTAGCAGAATAGTGTCCCTGTCTAGGGTGTCAATATTTTCTGACAGGGAATCTGACCACGCAGCGGCAGCACTGCACATCCACGCTGACGCAATAGCAGGTCTAAGTATAATGCCTGAGTGTGTATATACAGACTTCAGGATAGCCTCCTGCTTTCTATCAGCAGGCTCCTTGAGGGCGGCCGTATCCGGAGACGGTAGTGCCACCTTTTTAGACAAACGTGTGAGCGCTTTATCCACCCTAGGTGGTGTTTCCCAACGTGACCTATCCTCTGGCGGGAAAGGGAACGCCATAAGTAACTTCTTAGAGATTACCAATCTTTTATCAGGGAAAGCCCACGCTTCTTCACACACTTCATTTAATTCTTCTGATGGGGGAAAGACTACGGGTAGTTTTTTCTCCCCAAACATAATACCCTTTTTAGTGGTACCTGGGTTTATATCAGAAATGTGTAACACCTCTTTCATTGCTTCAATCATGCAACAAATGGCCTTAGTGGACATTAGACTAGACTCATCGTCATCGACACTGGTGTCAGTATCCGTGTCGACATCCGCGTCTGCCATCTGAGGTAGCGGGCGTTTTAGAGCCCCCGATGGCCTTTGAGACGCCTGGACAGGCACGAGCTGAGAAGCCGGCTGTCCCGCATTTGGCATGTCGTCAAATTTTTTGTGTAAGGAGTCGACGCGTGCACGCAATTCCTTCCATAAGTCCATCCACTCGGGTGTCTGCCCCGCAGGGGGTGACATCCCTTCTATATGCAACTGCTCCGCCTCCACCTCATTATCCTCATCAAACATGTCGACACAGCCGTACCGACACACCGCACACACACAGGGAATGCTCTAACAGAGGACAGGACCCACAAAAGCCCTTTGGGGAGACAGAGTGAGAGTATGCCAGCACACACCAGAGCGCTATATAATGCAGGGTCTAACTGAATTATGTCCCCTATAGCTGCTGTTATATATATATATATATATATATATATATATATATATATATATATATACTGCGCCCAAATTTAGTGCCCCCCCTCTCTTTTTTACCCTTTTCTGTAGTGTAGACTGCAGGGGAGAGCCAGGGAGCTTCCTTCCAGCGGAGCTGTGAGGGAGAAATGGCGCCAGTGTGCTGAAGGAGATAGTTCCGCCCCTTTTTCGCGGATTATTCTCCCGCTTTTTTCAGGATTCTGGCAGGGGTAATTATCACATATATAGCCTCTGGGGCTATATATTGTGGTATTTTTGCCAGCCAAGGTCTTTTTATTGCTGCTCAGGGCGCCCCCCCCTAGCGCCCTGAACCCTCAGTGACCGGAGTGTGAAGTGTGTATGAGGAGCAATGGCGCACAGCTGCAGTGCTGTGCGCTACCTTGGTGAAGACTGATGTCTTCTGCCGCCGATTTTCCGGACCTCTTCTTGCTACTGGCTCTGTAAGGGGGACGGCGGCGCAACTCCGGGACCGAACACCAAGGCCAGTTCCATGCGGTCGGTCCCTCTGGAGCTAATGGTGTCCAGTAGCCTAAGAAGCCCAAGCTAGCTGCAAGCAGGTAGGTTCGCTTCTTCTCCCCTTAGTCCCTCGCTGCAGTGAGCCTGTTGCCAGCAGGTCTCACTGTAAAATAAAAAACCTAAATATATACTTTCTTTCTAGAAGCTCAGGAGAGCCCCTAGTGTGCATCCAACCTCGGCCGGGCACAAAATCTAACTGAGGCTTGGAGGAGGGTCATAGTGGGAGGAGCCAGTGCACACCAGGTGACCTAAAGCTTTCTTTAATTGTGCCCAGTCTCCTGCGGAGCCGCTATTCCCCATGGTCCTTACGGAGTTCCCAGCATCCACTAGGACGTCAGAGAAATATATATATATATATATATATATATATATATATCAAAATAGGTGAAGTGGCACTCACTGAAAATACAAAGTTGTCTGCTGGGGTGTCCAAAATTCTAGAGAAACTTGTTTCCACAAGGTCCCATAGTATATCCAATGTTTAAAGAAGGCACTCACCAGACTGTAGTTGAAATGCAAAAAGGCGTTTATCAAGTTTCACATCAAAATTAATGCATGGTTGGTCGACGTTTCGGTCCTAGCCGGACCTTCTTCCAGACCAGAGTATACAACCGTCACAATCACATATCTAGTGACCAACAAAGTGGAGCTATACATACCCAGCCAAAGCCCGCCCTGCATTCTATGAGCCAATAATAATACTGCTTTAATTAGATATATCATAAATATGACACACATGATCCAGACACTGTGCTTATACATGTATATCCACAATCCATACTGCCAAACAAGTCGATTGTACCTGTATACGAAGCGCTATCCCTCTCCTCACAAGTGCATGTATCGTCGGTGGAACGCACGCCACTGGTGACCCGCATATGACTTCCGCCTCAGTGAACAGACCAGTCACTTCCGGACTCGCGGTCATTCACTGAGGTTACCGTGGAACGCATCGCGTGATTGACACGCAAGGCGCTTCCGCCTGCATGTGTGTTGTTGCTGGGAAGGGCAAAGAGCGCAACGAAACGGAGTAATTGGGAGAAAAAATGACAACAGTAATAAACTGGAGGCATTGAGTGTCAAAAAATGATGTGTGCCACAACAGAAAATAAACTAAAATGAAATAGAATTGCTGACTTAAATTGAGGCGGCTTAGAAAGGTATTAATAGCTCCACATTGTAAATACAATAATGCAATCAATGAAAATATTGATAAGAAAAATAATAACACACTAACACTTAACTATACTAACATAACTAACAATACTTTTAAAAAAACATATAAATATATTTATGTGCTATAACTGAAAGGCTACATAGCCATGGTGAATACCCGCGAAATGCAAATAGTATAATATATCCACATAAGTACGCATTCAAAGGGGAAATATGTATTTAAAGAAAAACACTGAGATGGTTCTGTTCATTCAGTCCCCTTGGTGATACAGTCCCCAGATAATGTATCCAGTATGCTTCTCTTTTTAATAGTAATGTGCCTCTATCACCTCCTCGTAGGAGTGGTGGAATCCAGTCGATCATCATATGCCGCAATGTGGTTACTTGATGTTTGAACTGTAAAAAATGGAGTGCTACAGGTTTATCCGTTTTTCCGCTGGTGAGTGCCAACTGTATTGAGGATCTATGCTGATTGATCCGTTCACGATAAGTTCTAATAGTTTTCCCCACATACATTTTCCCACAGGGGCATGTGAGATAGTAAACCACATGATCCATCAAACAGGTTAAGTGGTATCGCAATTCAATTTTAGTGCCATACAGTGGGTGACTGAAACAGCGTCCAGTTATCATAGCTCTGCAGGTCATGCATTTCAGGCATTTGAAGCAACCTGGGTTCACATTCAGCCATGTAGTACCAGAAGTCGCCAACGGTCGCATGGTGGGTCTCATCAGCATGTCCTTCAAATTGGCACCTCTTTGCACACTTAGCAGAGGTGGTCGGACACCGACCTTCTTGAACTTCGGATCAGTGCTGATCAAGGACCAGTTTTTCTTGATTGATCTTTCCACATTATGTAGGCCAGTATTGCAACTGGTCTTAAATATAATGCGATCGCGGGTCCTGTTTCTATTGCTGACCTTATTCATATGCAGTCTGCGAGCCTTAATCAAACATCTGTCAACCACCGTAGCTGTGTAGCCGCGTTCGATAAATCGCTGTCTGCACTCAAGCAATTGTGTGTCGGCATTGGTCTCATTGGAATTATTTCTTAGAACTCTAAGAAATTGAGAAACTGGTAGATTTGATTTTAAACTATCTGGATGGTGACTAGAGGCCCATAACAAAGTGTTCCGATCCGTAGGCTTACGGTACAAGGTATATTCCAGTATTGATGGTATATCTGGGTTTTTGTATATCGTAATGTCCAGAAAGTTAATGCTAGACTCACTCACTGTTGCAATTAATTTAATTGGACTAGTCAAGGCATTCAGGGTATCCACCATGGTAAAAAAACAGTTCGACGGAGCCCCGCCAGATGATAAAGAGATCATCAATGTATCTCTTGTAACATACAATGTGCTCTGCATAATTATGCAAGATGTTTTCGTGTTCATACTTTGCCATGTACAGATTGGCGAACCCCGGGGCTAAATTCGAACCCATAGCGGTGCCCGCCAACTGTACATAGTATTCATCCTGATATTGAAAATAGTTGCATTTAAGAACCAATCTGATCAAACTCAAGATAAATTCAATGGGTGGGCCCTCATACGGTCCCTTCACCAACGCCTCCCTCACAGCATCAATTCCCTCTTCATGTGGGATAACCGTGTATAAAGATGTCACATCTAAAGTGACCAATACACAGGTAGATACATCATCAGTAATGAGATATACCGCTCTGACTTGCTAGCATTCAAGAGGAAAAAATGGGAAACTGTGGAAACTGATTACCAGCAACATTCGGTATACAAGTGGTTATCTGGGGATGATCAATCCACCAGATGGCGACGTAACCGACAAAATAGGTATAACCATAGGCAACAAAGATTCAATTATCCACAGGGATACTCTTCTTCTGATTCTGAGTTTACAGACAGTGTACCACCGTCCGGGTCGGGAGCCTCATCCTCTTTTTTAGGACCGGGCACCAGAGCTCGGAGAGCCAAAGCTACCACAGGCGACCCCACCCGCGGAGGGGGAGGTTCAAAACCACGAGGTCGAGGAGGGAGAGGTTCCCGAACCTAATATTTAATCTCTCTACCCACGTATTATCAGAGGCTGAAACCTCCCTGCTAAGTAAGGGTTTATCTTTTGTGCCCACCTGCCACTTTAAGTCTTTTGATTGGTCAATTCAAAGATATAAAATGGGTCGCCAATTACGACTTAGAGAATTTTTTGATAATAAATTTATCAATAATCAATCACAGCCTGAATTACGATCATTTAGTAAGTTTAAAAACACCAGTAAATTCGATCCTGTCTCTAATAATGCGAGTTTAAAAACCTTTTTACAAGTGATTGACAACGAGGTGTCACTAAACAGCAATGATAATAAGGGACACTCTAATTTAACCAAGAGTGAGTGGCAAGCGTTGAGAGATCTCAAACGCAACACTAATTTGGTTATTAGGAATGCGGATAAGGGGGGAGCAGTGGTTCTCCAAGACTTTGTTGACTATGATGCTGAGATCAGAAAACAGCTATCTGATAACAATACTTACCTTAAAATCCCCTATAACCCAACCCCTAGGTTCAAGAAAGAGGTTGATGATTTGTTGATACATGCATTACGACATATGTGGATCAATGATGAGGTTTTTGAATATCTATCCGTGGCCTATCCTATTTGCCCCATCATTTATACCTTGCCTAAGGTACACAAATCCTTAAGCACACCACCAGGGAGGCCGATAATATCGGCACAAGGATCTCTATTACAACCATTGGCCAGGTTTGTTGACCATTTTCTTCAACCCTGTGTGAAGGCGATGGATAGTTATATTCGAGACACAAGCGATCTCCTGAGGACATTGGCTCTCATTACTGATGATGTATCTACCTGTGTATTGGTCACTTTAGATGTGACATCTTTATACACGGTTATCCCACATGAAGAGGGAATTGATGCTGTGAGGGAGGCGTTGGTGAAGGGACCGTATGAGGGCCCACCCATTGAATTTATCTTGAGTTTGATCAGATTGGTTCTTAAATGCAACTATTTTCAATATCAGGATGAATACTATGTACAGTTGGCGGGCACCGCTATGGGTTCGAATTTAGCCCCGGGGTTCGCCAATCTGTACATGGCAAAGTATGAACACGAAAACATCTTGCATAATTATGCAGAGCACATTGTATGTTACAAGAGATACATTGATGATCTCTTTATCATCTGGCGGGGCTCCGTCGAACTGTTTTTTTACCATGGTGGATACCCTGAATGCCTTGACTAGTCCAATTAAATTAATTGCAACAGTGAGTGAGTCTAGCATTAACTTTCTGGACATTACGATATACAAAAACCCAGATATACCATCAATACTGGAATATACCTTGTACCGTAAGCCTACGGATCGGAACACTTTGTTATGGGCCTCTAGTCACCATCCAGATAGTTTAAAATCAAATCTACCAGTTTCTCAATTTCTTAGAGTTCTAAGAAATAATTCCAATGAGACCAATGCCGACACACAATTGCTTGAGTGCAGACAGCGATTTATCGAACGCGGCTACACAGCTACGGTGGTTGACAGATGTTTGATTAAGGCTCGCAGACTGCATATGAATAAGGTCAGCAATAGAAACAGGACCCGCGATCGCATTATATTTAAGACCAGTTGCAATACTGGCCTACATAATGTGGAAAGATCAATCAAGAAAAACTGGTCCTTGATCAGCACTGATCCGAAGTTCAAGAAGGTCGGTGTCCGACCACCTCTGCTAAGTGTGCAAAGAGGTGCCAATTTGAAGGACATGCTGATGAGACCCACCATGCGACCGTTGGCGACTTCTGGTACTACATGGCTGAATGTGAACCCAGGTTGCTTCAAATGCCTGAAATGCATGACCTGCAGAGCTATGATAACTGGACGCTGTTTCAGTCACCCACTGTATGGCACTAAAATTGAATTGCGATACCACTTAACCTGTTTGATGGATCATGTGGTTTACTATCTCACATGCCCCTGTGGGAAAATGTATGTGGGGAAAACTATTAGAACTTATCGTGAACGGATCAATCAGCATAGATCCTCAATACAGTTGGCACTCACCAGCGGAAAAACGGATAAACCTGTAGCACTCCATTTTTTACAGTTCAAACATCAAGTAACCACATTGCGGCATATGATGATCGACTGGATTCCACTACTCCTACGAGGAGGTGATAGAGGCACATTACTATTAAAAAGAGAAGCATACTGGATACATTATCTGGGGACTGTATCACCAAGGGGACTGAATGAACAGAACCATCTCAGTGTTTTTCTTTAAATACATATTTCCCCTTTGAATGCGTACTTATGTGGATATATTATACTATTTGCATTTCGCGGGTATTCACCATGGCTATGTAGCCTTTCAGTTATAGCACATAAATATATTTATATGTTTTTTTAAAAGTATTGTTAGTTATGTTAGTATAGTTAAGTGTTAGTGTGTTATTATTTTTCTTATCAATATTTTCATTGATTGCATTATTGTATTTACAATGTGGAGCTATTAATACCTTTCTAAGCCGCCTCAATTTAAGTCAGCAATTCTATTTCATTTTAGTTTATTTTCTGTTGTGGCACACATCATTTTTTGACACTCAATGCCTCCAGTTTATTACTGTTGTCATTTTTTCTCCCAATTACTCCGTTTCGTTGCGCTCTTTGCCCTTCCCAGCAACAACACACATGCAGGCGGAAGCGCCTTGCGTGTCAATCACGCGATGCGTTCCACGGTAACCTCAGTGAATGACCGCGAGTCCGGAAGTGACTGGTCTGTTCACTGAGGCGGAAGTCATATGCGGGTCACCAGTGGCGTGCGTTCCACCGACGATACATGCACTTGTGAGGAGAGGGATAGCGCTTCGTATACAGGTACAATCGACTTGTTTGGCAGTATGGATTGTGGATATACATGTATAAGCACAGTGTCTGGATCATGTGTGTCATATTTATGATATATCTAATTAAAGCAGTATTATTATTGGCTCATAGAATGCAGGGCGGGCTTTGGCTGGGTATGTATAGCTCCACTTTGTTGGTCACTAGATATGTGATTGTGACGGTTGTATACTCTGGTCTGGAAGAAGGTCCGGCTAGGACCGAAACGTCGACCAACCATGCATTAATTTTGATGTGAAACTTGATAAACGCCTTTTTGCATTTCAACTACAGTCTGGTGAGTGCCTTCTTTAAACATTGGATATATATATATATATATATATATATGTGTGTGTGTGTGTGTGTGTGTGTATGTATGTATATATAATATGTATGTATGTGTATATTTCTCTGACGTCCTAGTGGATGCTGGGAACTCCGTAAGGACCATGGGGAATAGACGGGCTCCGCAGGAGACTGGGCACTCTAAAAGAAAGATTAGGTACTATCTGGTGTGCACTGGATCCTCCCTCTATGCCCCTCCTCCAGACCTCAGTTAGAATCTGTGCCCGGCCAGAGCTGGGTGCTCCTAGTGGGCTCTCCTGAGCTTGCTAGAAAGAAAGTATTTGTTAGGTTTTTTATTTTCAGTGAGATCTGCTGGCAACAGACTCACTGCTTCGTGGGACTGAGGGGAGAGAAGCAAACCTACCTGCGTGCAGCTAGCTTGTGCTTCTTAGGCTACTGGACACCATTAGCTCCAGAGGGTTCGAACACAGGGCCTGACCTCGATCGTCTGTTCTTGGAGCTGCGCCGCCGTCCCCCTTGCAGAGCCAGAAGACCGAAGAGAAGGAGATGAAATCAACGGCAGAAGACTCCGGTCTTCATTAAGGTAGCTCCCACTGCACACCACACACTCCGGTCACTGTAGGGTGCAGGGCGCTGGGGGGGGGGGGGGGGGGGGCGCGCCCTGGGCAGCAATAGGATTACCTTTTGGCACAGTATGCACATAATACAGTCTGGAAAACTGTATATGTGCAAAAAACCCCGCCATTAAGATATACAAAACGCGGGAGAAGCCCGCCGCTGAGGGGGCCGGGCCTTCTTCCTCAGCACACCAGCGCCATTTTCTCTTCACAGCTCCGCTGGAAGGACGCTCTTCAGGCTCTCCCCTGCAGTATCCTGTACACGAAGGGTAAAAAAGAGAGGGGGGGGGCACATAAATTTTGGCGCAAATAAGATAATAAGCAGCTATTGGGGAAAATCACTCAGTATAGTGTAAATCCCTGTGTTATATAGCGCTGTGGTGTGTGCTGGCATACACTCTCTCTCTCTGTCTCCCCAAAGGACTTTGTGGGGTCCTGTCCTCAGTCAGAGCATTCCCTGTGTGTGTGCGGTGTGTCGGTACGGCTGTGTCGACATGTTTGATGAGGAAGGTTACGTGGAGGCGGAGCAAGGGCAGATAAGTGTGGTGTCGCCCCCGACGGGGCCGACACCGGATTGGATGGATATGTGGAAGGTCTTAACAGACAGTGTCAACTCCTTACATAAAAGGTTCGATGACGCAGCAGCCTTGGGAGAGCCGGGATCTCAGCCTGCGCCTGCCCAGGCGTCTCAGAGGCCATCAGGGGCTCATAAACGCCAGCTAGCTCAGATGGTAGACACAGATGTCGACACGGAGTCTGACTCCAGTGTAGATGAGGATGAGACAAATGCACAGTCTACAAAAGCCATCCGATGCATGATTACTGCAATGAAAAATGTATTGCACATTTCTGATATTAACCCGGTTACCACCAAGAAGGGTATTATGTTTGGGGAGAAAAAGCAGCCAGTGACTTTTCCCCCATCTAATAAATTAAATGAATTGTGTGAGGAAGCGTGGAGTTCCCCCGATAAGAAACTAGTGATTTCTAAGAGGTTACTGATGGCGTACCCTTTCCCGCCAACGGACAGGTTACGTTGGGAAACATCCCCTAGGGTGGACAAGGTGCTCACACGCTTATCAAAAAAGGTGGCACTGCCGTCTCAGGATACGGCCGCCTTAAAGGAGCCTGCAGATAGAAAGCAGGAAGCTATCCTGAAGTCTGTGTATACACACTCAGGTACTATACTGAGACCTGCTATTGCTTCAGCATGGATGTGTAGTGCTGCAGCCGCATGGTCTGATTCCCTGTCAGACAACATTGATTGCCTCGACAGGGATACTATTTTGCTAACCATAGAACATATAAAAGACTAGGGATGTGCACTTGCAATTTTTCGGGTTTTGTGTTTTGGTTTTGGGTTCGGTTCCGCGGCCGTGTTTTGGGTTCGACCGCGTTTTGGCAAAACCTCACCGAATTTTTTTTGTCGGATTCGGGTGTGTTTTGGATTCGGGTGTTTTTTTCAAAAAACCCTAAAAAACAGCTTAAATCATAGAATTTGGGGGTCATTTTGATCCCAAAGTATTATTAACCTCAAAAACCATAATTTCCACTCATTTTCAGTCTATTCTGAATACCTCACACCTCACAATATTATTTTTAGTCCTAAAATTTGCACCGAGGTCGCTGGATGACTAAGCTAAGCGACCCTAGTGGCCGACACAAACACCTGGCCCATCTAGGAGTGTCACTGCAGTGTCACGCAGGATGGCCCTTCCAAAAAACACTCCCCAAACAGCACATGACGCAAAGAAGAAAAAAAGAGGCGCAATGAGGTAGCTGTGTGAGTAAGCTAAGCGACCCTAGTGGCCGACACAAACACCTGGCCCATCTAGGAGTGGCACTGCAGTGTCACGCAGGATGGCCCTTCCAAAAAACACTCCCCAAACAGCACATGACGCAAAGAAGAAAAAAAGAGGCGCAATGAGGTAGCTGTGTGAGTAAGATAAGCGACCCTAGTGGCCGACACAAACACCTGGCCCATCTAGGAGTGGCACTGCAGTGTCACGCAGGATGGCCCTTCCAAAAAACACTCCCCAAACAGCACATGACGCAAAGAAGAAAAAAAGAGGCGCAATGAGGTAGCTGTGTGAGTAAGATAAGCGACCCTAGTGGCCGACACAAACACCTGGCCCATCTAGGAGTGGCACTGCAGTGTCACGCAGGATGGCCCTTCCAAAAAACACTCCCCAAACAGCACATGACGCAAAGAAGAAAAAAAGAGTCGCAATGAGGTAGCTGTGTGAGTAAGCTAAGCGACCCTAGTGGCCGACACAAACACCTGGCCCATCTAGGAGTGTCACTGCAGTGTCACGCAGGATGGCCCTTCCAAAAAACACTCCCCAAACAGCACATGACGCAAAGAAGAAAAAAAGAGGCGCAATGAGGTAGCTGTGTGAGTAAGCTAAGCGACCCTAGTGGCCGACACAAACATCTGGCCCATCTAGGAGTGGCACTGTAGTGTCACGCAGGATGGCCCTTCCAAAAAACACTCCCCAAACAGCACATGACGCAAATAAAAATGAAAGAAAAAAGAGGTGCAAGATGGAATTGTCCTTGGGCCCTCCCACCCACCCTTAAGTTGTATAAACAGGACATGCACACTTTAACCAACCCATCATTTCAGTGACAGGGTCTGCCACACGACTGTGACTGAAATGACGGGTTGGTTTGGACCCCCACCGAAAAAGAAGCAATTAATCTCTCCTTGCACAAACTGGCTCTACAGAGGCAAGATGTCCACCTCATCATCATCCTCCGATATATCACCGTGTACATCCCGCTCCTCACAGATTATCAATTCGTCCCCACTGGAATCCACCATCTCAGCTCCCTGTGTACTTTGTGGAGGCAATTGCTGCTGGTCAATGTCTCCACGGAGGAATTGATTATAATTCATTTTAATGAACATCATCTTCTCCACATTTTCTGGAAGTAACCTCGTACGCAGATTGCTGACAAGGTGAGCGGCGGCACTAAACACTCTTTCGGAGTACACACTTGTGGGAGGGCAACTTAGGTAGAATAAAGCCAGTTTGTGCAAGGGCCTCCAAATTGCCTCTTTTTCCTGCCAGTATAAGTACGGACTGTCTGACGTGCCTACTTGGATGTGGTCACTCATATAATCCTCCACCATTCTTTCAATGGTGAGAGAATCATATGCAGTGACAGTAGACGACATGTCCGTAATCGTTGTCAGGTCCTTCAGTCCGGACCAGATGTCAGCATCAGCACTCGCTCCAGACTGCCCTGCATCACCGCCAGCGGGTGGGCTCGGAATTCTGAGCCTTTTCCTCGCACCCCCAGTTGCGGGAGAATGTGAAGGAGGAGATGTTGACAGGTCGCGTTCCGCTTGACTTGACAATTTTGTCACCAGCAGGTCTTTGAACCCCAGCAGACTTGTGTCTGCCGGAAAGAGAGATCCAAGGAAGTTTTTAAATCTAGGATCGAGCACGGTGGCCAAAATGTAGTGCTCTGATTTCAACAGATTGACCACCCGTGAATCCTTGTTAAGCGAATTAAGGGCTCCATCCACAAGTCCCACATGCCTAGCGGAATTGCTCCCTTTTAGCTCCTCCTTCAATGCCTCCAGCTTCTTCTGCAAAAGCCTGATGAGGGGAATGACCTGACTCAGGCTGGCAGTGTCTGAACTGACTTCACGTGTGGCAAGTTCAAAAGGTTGCAGAACCTTGCACAACGTTGAAATCATTCTCCACTGCGCTTGAGACAGGTACATTCCACCTCCTATATCGTGCTCAATTGTATAGGCTTGAATGGCCTTTTGCTGCTCCTCCAACCTCTGAAGCATATAGAGGGTTGAATTCCACCTCGTTACCACTTCTTGCTTCAGATGATGGCAGGGCAGGTTCAGGCGTTTTTGGTGGTGCTCCAGTCTTCTGTACGTGGTGCCTGTACGCCGAAAGTGTCCCGCAATTCTTCTGGCCACCGACAGCATCTCTTGCAAGCCCCTGTCGTTTTTTAAAAAATTCTGCACCACCAAATTCAAGGTATGTGCAAAACATGGGACGTGCTGGAATTTGCCCATATTTAATGCACACACAATATTGCTGGCGTTGTCCGATGCCACAAATCCACAGGAGAGTCCAATTGGGGTAAGCCATTCCGCGATGATCTTCCTCAGTTGCCGTAAGAGGTTTTCAGCTGTGTGCGTATTCTGGAAACCGGTGATACAAAGCGTAGCCTGCCTAGGAAAGAGTTGGCGTTTGCGAGATGCTGCTACTGGTGCCGCCGCTGCTGTTCTTGCGGCGGGAGTCCATACATCTACCCAGTGGGCTGTCACAGTCATATAGTCCTGACCCTGCCCTGCTCCACTTGTCCACATGTCCGTGGTTAAGTGGACATTGGGTACAACTGCATTTTTTAGGACACTGGTGAGTCTTTTTCTGACGTCCGTGTACATTCTCGGTATCGCCTGCCTAGAGAAGTGGAACCTAGATGGTATTTGGTAACGGGGGCACACTGCCTCAAGAAATTGTCTAGTTCCCTGTGAACTAACGGCGGATACCGGACGCACGTCTAACACCAACATAGTTGTCAAGGCCTCAGTTATCCGCTTTGCAACAGGATGACTGCTGTGATATTTCATCTTCCTCGCAAAGGACTGTTGGACAGTCAATTGCTTGGTGGAAGTAGTAAAAGTGGGCTTACGACTTCCCCTCTGGGATGACCATCGACTCCCAGCAGCAACAACAGCAGCGCCAGCAGCAGTAGGCGTTACACGCAAGGATGCATCGGAGGAATCCCAGGCAGGAGAGGACTCGTCAGAATTGCCAGTGACATGGCATGCAGGACTATTGGCATTCCTGGGGAAGGAGGAAATTGACACTGAGGGAGTTGGTGGGGTGGTTTGCGTGAGCTTGGTTACAAGAGGAAGGGATTTACTGGTCAGTGGACTGCTTCCGCTGTCGCCCAAAGTTTTTGAACTTGTCACTGACTTATTATGAATGCGCTGCAGGTGACGTATAAGGGAGGATGTTCCGAGGTGGTTAACGTCCTTACCCCTACTTATTACAGCTTGACAAAGGCAACACACGGCTTGACAAATGTTGTCCGCATTTCTGGTGAAATACTTCCACACCGAAGAGCTGATTTGGTATTTTCACCAGGCATATCAACGGCCCTATTCCTCCCACGGACAACAGGTGTCTCCCCGGGTGCCTGACTTAAACAAACCACCTCACCATCAGAATCCTCCTTGTCAATTTCCTCCCCAGCGCCAGCAACACCCATATCCTCCTCATCCTGGTGTACTTCAACACTGACATCTTCAATCTGACTATCAGGAACTGGACTGCGGGTGCTCCTTCCAGCACTTGCAGGGGGCGTGCAAATGGTGGAAGGCGCATGCTCTTCACGTCCAGTGTTGGGAAGGTCAGGCATCGCAACCGACACAATTGGACTCTCCTTGTGGATTTGGGATTTCGAAGAACGCACAGTTCTTTGCGGTGCTTTTGCCAGCTTGAGTCTTTTCATTTTTCTAGCGAGAGGCTGAGTGCTTCCATCCTCATGTGAAGCTGAACCACTAGCCATGAACATAGGCCAGGGCCTCAGCCGTTCCTTGCCACTCCGTGTGGTAAATGGCATATTGGCAAGTTTACGCTTCTCCTCCGACAATTTTATTTTAGATTTTGGAGTCCTTTTTTTACTGATATTTGGTGTTTTGGATTTTACATGCTCTGTACTATGACATTGGGCATCGGCCTTGGCAGACGACGTTGCTGGCATTTCATCGTCTCGGCCATGACTAGTGGCAGCAGCTTCAGCACGAGGTGGAAGTGGATCTTGATCTTTCCCTAATTTTGGAACCTCAACATTTTTGTTCTCCATATTTTAATAGGCACAACTAAAAGGCACCTTAGGTAAACAATGGAGATGGATGGATACTAGTATACTTATGGATGGACGAGCGACTGCCGACACAGAGGTAGCTACAGCCGTGGACTACCGTACTGTGTCTGCTGCTAATATAGACTGGATGATAATGAGATGAAATCAATATATATATATATAATATCACTAGTACTGCAGCCGGACAGGTATATATATTTATTATGTAATGACTGATGACGGACCTGCTGGACACTGTCAGCTCAGCAGCACCGCAGACTGCTACAGTAAGCTACTATAGTAGTATGTATAAAGAAGAAAGAAAAAAAAAAAACCACGGGTAGGTGGTATACAATTATGGATGGACCAGCGACTGCCGACACAGAGGTAGCTACAGCCGTGGACTACCGTACTGTGTCTGCTGCTAATATAGACTGGATGATAATGAGATGAAATCAATATATATATATATATATATATATATATAATATCACTAGTACTGCAGCCGGACAGGTATATATATTTATTATGTAATGACTGATGACGGACCTGCTGGACACAGTCAGCTCAGCAGCACCGCAGACTGCTACAGTAAGCTACTATAGTAGTATGTATAAAGAAGAAAGAAAAAAAAAAAACCACGGGTAGGTGGTATACAATATTATATATATATTATATACAATTATTTATATATATATATATATATATATATATATATATATATATATATTAAACTGGTGGTCAGGTCACTGGTCACACTATCAGCAACTTTCAAGTAGTACTCCTAAGCAGACAATCACAATATATATTATACTGGTGGTCAGTGTGGTCACAATGGCAGTGTGGCACTCTGGCAGCAAAAGTGTGCACTGTACGTTATATGTACTCCTGAGTCCTGCTCTCAGACTCTAACTGCTCCCCACTGTCAGTGTCTCCCCCACAAGTCAGATAATATACAGTCACACTATCTATCACTTCAGCAAGTAACTAGTACTCCTCCTAATGCTCCCCAAAATTACTACTGTGTCTCTCTCTACTGTCTCACTCTCTTCTCTATAAACGGAGAGGACGCCAGCCACGTCCTCTCCCTATGAATCTCAATGCACATGTGAAAATGGCGGCGACGCGCGGCTCCTTATATAGAATCCGAGTCTCGCGATAGAATCCGAGCCTCGCGAGAATCCGACAGCGGGATGATGACGTTCGGGCGCGCTCGGGTTAACCGAGGAAGGCGGGAAGATCCGAGTCGCTCGGCCCCGTGTAAAAAAACATGAAGTTCGGGCGGGTTCGGATTCCGAGGAACCGAACCCGCTCATCCCTATAAAAGACGTCGTCTTATATATGCGGGATGCACAGAGGGACATTTGCCTGCTGGCATCTAGAATTAATGCAATGTCCATTTCTGCCAGGAGAGTATTATGGACTCGGCAGTGGACAGGTGATGCTGATTCTAAAAGACACATGGAGGTTTTGCCTTATAAGGGTGAGGAATTGTTTGGGGACGGTCTCTCGGACCTCGTATCCACGGCAACAGCCGGGAAGTCAACTTTTTTACCTCAGGTTCCCTCACAGCCTAAGAAAGCACCGTATTATCATGTACAGTCCTTTCGGCCTCAGAAAGGCAAGCGGATCAGTGGCGCATCCTTTCTGCCCAGAGGCAGGGG